>NW_006922384.1:265203-297725 GCF_000298275.1 Orycteropus afer afer | reverse complement strand
CTGAGAAATTATCAGAGGAACTTGACTATATGAAGAACGTAGCATCAGGATTGGAGAAAGACCAAATAAAAACCTGCAATATGCAGAGGACATAACCTTGCTTGCTGAAAATGAAGATGACTTGGAACACTTACTGATGAAGATCAAAGACTACAGATGGCAGTATGGATCACACTTCAACATAAAGAAAACAAAAGTCCTCACAACTGAATCAATAAGAAACATCACTATAAAGGGAGAAAAACTTGAATTTTTCAAGGATTTCATTTTACTTGGATCCACAATCAACACTCATGGACACAGCCATCAAGAAATCTGTAAAATAGAGGGTCTGCAAAAAAGGGGAAGACCATCATCAAAATGGATTGGCACAATGGCTGCAGCAATAGGCTCAAGTATACCAAGGATTGTGAGGATGGAGCACAACTGGGTAGTGTTTTGTTCTGTTATAAATACAATCACTAAGGATTGGAGTCTACATGACAGCTACTAAGAGCAACAACCACGGATTATTTTATGACATTATTTTAATTGTAAACAGCAGAACAAGAACTAGATGATAACCATAAAAACATAGTAGAAGAATAAAGTGAGCCTGAAACAACTCATGGTATTTTCATTGGCCTCATATGCATGTGATACTGGAAAATGAATAAAGAAGACCAAAGAAGAATTAATAACCTTAAATTGTATTCTTGGTGAAGAATTACTGTCAGAAGGGTGGACAATTTTTTTTCTGAAAGAAAGGCAGCCAGAATGCTCCTTAGAAGCAAAAATGGCCAGACTTCATTGCACCTACTTTGGTCTTGTTAACAGAATGCGGAAGTCCCTGGAGAAGGGTATCATGTTCGGAAAAATAGAGGGTCAGTGAAAAAGTGGGAGATCCTCAACGAGATGGACTGACACAGGGGCTGCAACAATGGCTTACGCATAACAAGGATTGTGAGGATGGCCCAATACTGGGCAGTGTTTCACTCTGTTGTACCTAAGGTCACTATGAGTTGGAGCCAACTTGATGGCACCGAACAACACTAGGAGATTTAAAATTGGATATACCAGAACCAAACTCAATGCCATGGAGTAGATTATGACCCATAGTGACCCCTTTTGAATTTATGAGACTGCAAATCTTTACAGATGTAGATTGCCCCATCTTCCTTCCATGGATTGATTGGAACTATCAACTTTCTGGTTGGCAGTCAAATGCCTTAAGCACTGAGCCACCAGAACTCCCTCTAAAATAGGATAGTAGTTATTATCTATTTGAGACAACAGAAAGTAGTAATGGAACAATAAAGTAATTTTAAAACATTACAAAGTGACAAGGATAAACCCAAACTTTTAAGTTATTAAGCACTCTAAAAAAGCACAGAGACTATGAGCATTGGTTAAATAAACGTATGTTTTAAATATACACTAATCTACAGGAGACACACTTTAGATGTAAAGACACAGAAGTCTGATTTTCAAAGGATGGAAAACAGTTGTACTATGCAAACCATAACCAAGACAAAACTGCCATAAGTATACTAATATCAGAATTTAAGACAATAATTGTTACTAGATAAAGGATATTTTATAGGATGAACTGTCAATCAATTAGAATAACAACTACATATATATATGCACCTAAATTCAGAGCTCCAAAATACATGAAAGAAAATGAGAATTGAAGAAAGAAACAACTCTAAATAATGTTTGGATTTTTAATATTATACTCTCAATAATAGATAGAACTATTCACAAAATGATCAAAGAAAAAGTTCTGCACTATAAATCACAAAGATAGTCTTCTCAAGTGCACATAAAGTATTCTCCAGGATAAAACCATAGAAGTTTCATTAAATCTAAAAGAATTATGGTCATATAAAATATGTTTTCCAATTGCAATGGAATAAAATTAGAAATCAGTAACAATAGGAAATTTTGGAAATGCACTAATATGTGAAAACTAAAGAATTCACTTTATAAAAAAAAATAAGTCAAATAAATTATAAGAGAATTTAGAAAATATTTTGACATTACTAAAACTAAAAACAATATATAAAAAAAGTATTGGATGAAGCTAAAGCTGGTCTTAGGGAAAAAAATGTAGCTGTAAACATCTATATTGAAAAAGAAGAAATACCCCAAATCAAAAGACAAATTTACACCTTAAAAGCATAGAAAATAAAATCAAGTTAAGACAACAAGCAAGGAGAAGAAAATAAGTAAAATGCAATAAAAATAAATGGAAACAAGGTTAGAAAATCATAGAGAAAATTAATAAACCCAAAAATTTGTTCATTGAGATTATCAACCAAACTGACAAACATTACTAGACTGATGATAGATAGAGATAAGGATGGGAGGGAGAAAGTTAAGTTTCCAATTACTAATATCAGGAACAATGAGGAGATAATCATCACCTATATTAGAAAAATAGATTATAAAAAATATTATGATTAACTATATGCTAACCAGAAGGCTGGCGGTTCAAACCCACCAGCCACTCCTCGGAAGGAAGGTTGGGCAATCCTACTTCCGTAGTGATACTGCCTCGGAAACCCAAGGAGGGGTCGCTATGAGTCGGGGCCGACTCGACGGCAAATAACAACAACATAACATGTCAAAAAGTTAGATAACCAGCATAATATAGAACAACTTTTATAAAGACACAAACTACCATAACTGAAAAAGAAAGAAATAGGAATATCTAAAGAGACTAAAATAAAAATATTGAATTAGCAATTTAAAATATCACCAAAACAACAACCCTAGCCCAAATACCTTTGTGACTGAATTCTACCAAATGTTTAAAGAAGAATTCATACAATTTATTCACAAAATATTCCAAAAAATGAAGTGGGGACACATACCAATTCATTCTGTGAGGCTAATATTACTCAGACAACTAAAAGTAGACAATGCATCATAATTACGCAGTATTATTGACAATACTCCTTATGAATATAAACACAAAAATCCGCTGTAACATACTAGCAAACCATATCACCCCAAGAATTCAAGGATTGTTCTAATGCATAAGAACCAATCAATTAAACAAATAAATAAATAAATAGATAGATAGGTAAATAAATAAATAAATAGATAAATAAATTAACTCACTGCCATCCAGTGAATTCCAACCCATAGTGACCCCCACTGGTTTTCTGAAGTGGTAAATCTTTACAGAAATAGATTGCTCCATCTTCCTTCTGCAGAGCAGTTGGTGAGTTTGAACCACTGCCCTTTTGGTTAACAGCCAAATGACTTATCCACTATGCCAACAAAAACCAAACCCACTGCCATCGAGTCAATTTTGACTCATAGCAACCCCACTTGGGTAAATCTTTAAGGAAATAGATTGGCTAGTCTTCTTTCCATGGAGTGGCTTTTTCTCTTATTGATTATACTAGAAGTAACATTAAGTTGCTGGTTCAAACCCACTCTGAGGAAGGAAGACTAGGTGATCTACTTCTGTAAAGATTTACTGCCTCAGAAAACTGAAGGGGGTCACAATGAGTCAGAATTGACTTGATGGCAGTGAGTGAGTTTAACATTAAGATATTTCAAATTCCAGTGTAATTTCACTAATGTGAATAGACAGCTCATGGTGACCTTCTATATAACAGAATGAAACATTGCCAGTCCTTCATTATCCTCACAATCACTAGTAAATTTGAGTTCATTGTTGCAAATAATGTTCTAATCCATCTCACCAAGAGTATCTGTCACTCTAACTGGTCCTCTACTTCACCAAACATGATGTTCTCCTCTAGCAATTGATTACTTCTGATGACTTTTCCACACAAGCGATGTTCTCTTAGACTGTTGGAATCCGTAAGGTTTTCATCACGCAATTTTTGGAATTAGGTCATGAGGTCTTTCTCCCTAGTCAGCTTATTCTGGATATTCAACTGAAACCCATCCACCATGGGTGATCTTGCTGGGATTCAAAATAGTGGTGACATCACTTCCAGAAGCACACAAGTCACCATAGTACTGCAAATTGACAGACTAGTGGTGGTTCATTAGTGTATCAGTTAACTGTTCCAATATCCAATGTTGCATATCAAATCACCCCCAAAACTCAGTGGATTAAAACAAGAAGTATTTTTAGTCTTTCAGATACTGAAATACTTTTTTTTTTTTTAGTCTGAGCTGGGGTCAAATATTCTTAGATATGCTTGCTCAAGCATTATGGTGTACTGGTGGGTTAGTGAGTACTGGCTTTAATGATGTTGGATGAAATCTCTCATATATCTGGGGTTTGGGCTGGACTACCTGGGCTGACTCTGTCCTATGTAGTCTTTCTTGCTTCAGCAGGCTAGATCAGGATTTCTCAAATCATAGAGACAGTATGATAATAGAGTGAAGTCATGCAAAGCCTCTTGAGGCCTCACTTTATAACCCATACACAATCTCTACTGTTGCAAGTGACAAGCCAGCAAAATTTCAAAGAGTGCAGAAATAGATTCTTCTATTACTTGATGGGGACATGACAAGCACACATTACAAATGTATGGATGAAAAGAGAGGGACAAGAATATAGCTAACTTTGTAATCATTTTACCAGAACAGCCATGGACCTATTCATCCTTCTGCATCTCCATTACTTGAAAGCTTTCATCTTCACTTTGCAGAATAACCCCTTAACTGGCACCTTCTATTTCTAAGTTCTCTGGTTTACACTAACATATGCAGTACTGGCAGACTAAGATATTATAATGTGTTTTAATCATATTCTATGGTATGCTCCATTATCTTGCTGGGAATCTGATTCCTATATACATAGTGCCTTGACTGTTCTACTGGATGATATTTGATTTATTGATGGATTAATTGCTTTTTTTATTTTGATTTTGATTTGGTGAAATTTTACAGAGGAAATTCATTTTCCATTCAACAGTGCATATACATTCTGTTTCATGACAGTATTTGAAATCTCCATAATTTAATAGTTCTCTTCCCACTTCCTCCCTGTGATTACCTCTTCCTCGTGTCTTTCTTTCCTATGTATCCTGTGCTCTGAGCTATCTCCCTATACAAATGCTGCCCTTCCGATCTCCCATGTTTGATTGTTCTAAGCAGTGTACCTACCTGGTGTAAATAGCCACCTTATACATCTCTCTATTGTTTGTCTGGAAGCAATGAGAGTGAGTTCAATTCCAGACACAAAGAGTTACTAGGGGCCATCGTCTCAGGGGTTCCAACAATCTCTATCAGACCAGTAATTCTGGTCTTTTTTTTTTTTCTCTCATAATTTTGAGTTTTGCTTCACATTTTTCTCCCATTCTATCCAAGATCTCCTATTCTGATCGCTTTCTGAGTGGTTGACTGTGGTACCTGATCACCATCTAGTTCTTCTGGTCTCAGGGTCATGAAGGCTGAGGTTCATATGGTCCACTTGTCCCTTGGACTAATTGTTTCCACGCATCTTTAATTTTCTACATTCTTCCCTGCTATGGACTGGGAAGGGCCAACTGTTGCAGGTCAGATGGCTGCTCCCAAGCTTTTAAAACTCCAGTCATTATTCACTAAAGTAGATGTAGAATAGTGTTTTGTGTAGTAATAATTAACTCCTTTTTTGCAGTTATTTTCATGTAAAGCATAAAAAAAAATATAAGCAAACTTTTGTTTATTTGACAATAAATCAAAGCTTTCCTAAACTGGCACCCTTAGTGTAAACACAGTTTGTTTTCAAAATGGAACATATTTTAATGTCCTTATAGTGCTGGTAGCGTGGTGCCCAAGGCATTGGACTGCTAACTGGAAGGCTGATGATTCAAACCCACTCAGCTACTCCTCAGAAAGAAGATTGGGCAATCTGCTTCATAGTGATACTGCCTCGGAAACCCAAAAAGGAGTCACTATGAGTCAAATTTGACTCAATCAGTGAGTTTGTTTTTGTTTTTTGGTATGTTGTTTTTATTTTCATAATTAGCACTGACATCCTATTTGTCTTGGTACAGTTCTCTTGGGTTCCTATTTTTATACATATGTAACTTATCTCTTAACTCTTCTACCAAGGCTCACACTTACCAATGTTGTTGTTGTTAGTTGCCATTGAGTCATCTCTGATTCATAGCAACCTTATCTACAGCAGAATGAAATGCTGCCCAGTCCTGTGCCAGCCTCACAATCCTTGCTATATCTGAGCCCATTGTTGTAGTCACTGTGTTAATCCACCTTGGTGAGGGCCTTCCCCTCTTTTGTTGACCCTCCACGTTACCAAGCATGATATCCTTCTCCAGAGAATTGTCCCTTCAGACAACATGACTAAAATAGATGAAACACAGTCTGTTCATGCTCTCTTCCAAGGAGCATTCTGGCTATACTTCTTCCAGGACAGATTTGTTAATTTGTTTAGCAGTCCATGGTACTTTCAGTATTCTTTTCCAAAACCACAACTCAAAAGCATCAACTAACTCTTCTTTGTCTCCCTATTCATTACCCAGTTCTCAAATGCATATGAGGTGATTGAAAATACCATGGCTTGAGTTAGCCGCATCTTAGTCTTCAAGGAGATATCTTTGCTCTTCAGCACCTCAAAGAGGTTTTTTGCAGTAGATTTGCCCAATGCAATATGTTGTCTGATGTCTTGTCTGCTGCTTCCATTGGTGTTGATTGTAGAACCAAATAATAGAAAGTCTTTGACAGCTGAAATCTTTTCTCCATTTATTGTAATGCTGCTTATTCGTCCACTTGTGAGGATTTTTGTTTTAATTTCATTGAGGTATAATCCATACTGCAAACTGCAGTTTTCAATCTTCTTCAGTAAGCACTTCAAGTCATCCTCATTTTCAACAAGGAAAGTTATGTCTTCTGTGTATTGCAGGTGGTTATTGAGCCTTCTTCCAACCTGATGCCATGTTCCTCACATAATTCAGCTCCGCAGATTATTTGTTCATCATACAGATTGAATAAGTGTGGTGAAAGGATACAATCCTGACACATTCCCTTCTTGATTTTAAACCATGCAGTATCCCCTGTTCTGTTTGAACGACAGCCTCCTGGTCTATGTACAGATTCCTCATGAGTACATAAGTGTTCTGGAATTCCCATTCTCCTCAATGTTATCTATAATTGTTTGATCCACACAATCAAATGCATTTGCATAGTCAAAAAAACACAACTAAACATCTTTCTGGTATTCTTTGCTTTCCACTAAGATCCATCTGACATCAGCAATCATACCCCTCGTTCTGCATCCTCTTCTGAGTTCAGCTTGCATTTCTGCAAGCTCTCTGTCAATATACTGTTGCAATGATTTTTGAAATATTTTCAGTTAGATTTTACTTGCATGTGATATTAATGATATTATTCGACAATTTTCATATACTGTGAGATCACCTTTCTTTGAAATGGGTACAGATATGGATCTCTTTCAGTCAGTTGGTCAGATAGCTGTCTTCCAAATCTCTTGTTATAGCTAAGTGAGTGCCTCCAGAATAGCATCTATTTGTTCAAACATCTCAATGGGTATTCCATAAATTCCTGGAGCTTTGTTTTTTTTGCCAATTTCTTCTATGCATTTTTGACTTCTTCCTTCAATATCATTGGATCTTGATCACATCCCACCTCCTGAAATGGGTGAAGATCGACCAGTTCTTTTTAGTATAGTGACCCTGTGTATTCCTTCCATCTTCTTTTGATGTTTCCTGAATCATTCAATGTATTGCCCATACAATCTTTCAATATTGCAACTCTAGACTTAAATTTCCTCTTCAGTTTTTTCAACTTGAGAAATGTTGAGTGTGTTCTTTGCTTTTGGTATTCTAACTCCAGGTCTTTGCACCCTTCATGGTAATAATTGACTTTGTTTTCTCAAGCTGGTCTTGAAATCTTCTGTTTGGCTCTTTTATCTTGTCATTTTTTCCATTTCCATTTGCTTTAGCTATTCTCCATTTAAAGGGAAGTTTCAGAGTCTCTTCTGACCTCCATTTTGGTCTTTTCTTCATTTCCTGTCTTTTTAATGACCTTTGCTTTCTTTGTAGATGATGTTTTGATGTCATCCTACAATTCCTCTGGTTTTTGGTCATCAGTGTTTAATGTATCAAATCTATTCTCTATGGTCTCTAAATTCAGGAAGAATATAATCTAGGTCATATTCTGGCTCTCATGGATACTACTTGGAAATATAACAAAATTGGAAATCCTGGATAGAGGAGGGGGAAAATGTGGAATAAAATTCAAAAACACAAAATGACCAGAATTCTTGGTCAGATAGAGACTCGTGGAACACTTGAGGCTGTGGCCCTAGTTAAACTTCATGCCTGGAACATCTTAGATTAGCTTTCAACGAAATAGTAGAAAGCCCTATGAACAGAACATATACACTGGGAGATGATCTCATCTACTCCAGGGATATGCACCCCTTAGAACAATCTACTCTGATACATCAGAAGAGGATCATGTTCATGAGGGGGATACTAGACAGATAGGGATGCATAGACAAGAAGAACTCAGGGAAGAGATACTCATAGGGAGGCGATGAAGAGAGCCATTTATTGTTGGGATTGTAATTGGTGCCACGAAACAAAATGTGTGTGAACTATTGATGTAAGCAGAATCTGCTTTTTAAATTTGCACCTAAATTACAATGAAAAAATTTCTTAAAAAGTTTGCCATTTTATAAATTATATTAGTTGCTCACAACTAGGTAAATCTTAGTAAAATAAACATTTTTCTCTGAGGTTGCTTTAAATCTCTTTTAGCAAGCATTAATGGGAAGCAATGTATATTGAATTAAAAAATTCTTAATTTTGTTTTTCTTCGTGTTACATCCAACATTCCCTACTACTACTGCACCATATTCCTTCTTTAAAATTCCTTCTGAATTGTCTTGGCAGATATGGATGGTTAGTGTAACTGACCTGTTAACATTGACTTGAGAGCCAGGAAATTAATTTTCATTAAGTTCCATCATTTAGTTGCTGAATGACTTTGGGGAAATCATTAAATCTCTGTGTGTTCCAATGTCCAAAATAAGAAAAAAGAGGATAAATATTGTATTGACATTATGAAGCTCTTGTGAAGATAAAACAATATGTGCTGAAGTATTTTAAAAATTATCTGACACATGAAGAGCCCTCATTTTATTTGTTATTTATACTATGCAAAATGAAGAGGTTGAAAAACAGAGATTGTGGCTAAAACTGTTAAAATACTTATAAATATATTTGCTTAAACAACAAAACTCAGAATATATATTAAATTAAGTATAAATAATATTGTGTCCTATTTCATCAGCAATAACTATCTGTGGTTATTGACCATTTTGTTTCCATTTACTATTCCTTCATTACTTTCTCTCTCTGTATATAATACACATTTTTTTTCTTATTTTTATTATATGAAAATACACTGAAGATATAAAAAATACATTGATAAGTACTTTTATTTCTTAGTGTAATATCATATCCAGTATTCAATGCCTGTAGTTCAGAGGACTTCTAAGAGACTTTCAATCTGAGAAGCTGTGGAAAAGTGAATTCACTTATGGTAGAATTCTGGGTAAGTTTGTGATAATTTGAAGAGGCATCATGGAACATACATAAGAACAAATGAGAACATTATGGTATTAAGAAGGTGATTTGTGTACATATTTTATCTCTCTCATCTATTGTGAGTGTCCTCATTAACAATACAGGTAAAATATTCAGAACATGGGTAGGTTGGACAAAGCATAAAATGGAACATTGCAACAATTGCACCTCGTCTACTACTTCTCAATCAGATCTATTTGTTAATCTCTTACTTGGTACTCTCTGTACTCTAGATAGTGCTGACCATAAAGGAAAGGAAAAGAATTCCCCTGAATTCACAAAGCAGAGGCAGTAGGCAGCAGATAAAACAGGGACTCAAAATACATGTTGTTGCATTTGGTAGATGACAATGAGTCAGTTCTGTTTCATAGAGACTCTATGTACAATAGTTGAAACAATGCTCATCACAGTGCTTATTACTGCAATCCTTACAATCATTGCTATGTATGAGCCCATTGCTGCAGTCACTATGTCAACCCAAAACATAAATTATACAATTTTTTTAAGTTCATTTCAGAGGAAATTTGAAGAACAATTTAAATGATTCTTAAAAAAATACATTATAATACATTATAATTCAAACTATATTTTACATTTTTATTTTCTACAGAACATGAATTTGTCATATTAGTAAGTGAAAACAATATAAGATTTGTTTTCTGTGTGAATTTTAAGATAGTCTTCCTATTCATTTATGTTGTTATTTGACATTCAGCTGACTGAGTTGCAACTTACGCTGAACTCCAATGATGAATTCCAGAGTTAGAGGACCCAAGGCATTAACATTTATCTTCTGAAACTACATATTTCAGCTCTCAGATGGTTCAAGAGGGCCTTTCTTTGAATTAACTGCAAAAGATAGGGAAGAACATAGACGTAGCAAACAACAAACAGCTGTCATTGAATACATAGTTATAGGTCAACAAGCATAGTCTGAGAATTCAGAGAAAAAAAGTAAATTAGTGCAAGTGGAAAAAAATATGAAACAGATAATGGAATAGGAACAGGAGATATAGTGGCTTGAATAATAGTAGCATTTGATGAATACATCTGAATGCTCTGGCTCTAGTAATTTTCCAAGATTCTTTTGGCTACTGAGAAAGAGCTTAAAAGCCTTTACAGAGTATTAGTGATGACAGGGACACTGAAATCACTTGAAGGAGGTAGTACTAAGTAAATGCAAGAATAAATGTTTATGTACGTATATAATTTCCATTAATGCTAATCAGAGATTTGCTTATAAATCTGAACACATCAAGAAGATCAGAAAAACTATATACACACAAAATAAATAAATAAATAAATAAATAAATAAATAAATAAAAATACTTGAGCTTTCTTTCCATAAAATCACATTACAAAATAAAGATAATATCTCTCTTAGGTCACCTATAATTTAAACATATTACATGTGTGGAGCCACTGTTTCTCAATTATATTTGGGTAACAGCATTTATTGCATGTAGTAATATTTTATTAAGAACTTCAATTATTCTCCCCAAAGAAATTATCTTATTTTTTCTTACCAAAAATTCTAATACTTTATTACTCAATCTATATTTGAAAGAAAATAAAGTTGAGAGTGTTATATGAATTACCAAGGAAAGACAGAAGAAACAATACAAAACAATGAATTTCAGAGAGTCTTGTTACTATAACAACAGTTTAATAAAATCTGGCTTTCAAACTCAGATACTATTTAAAACAACTACTAGAAATTACTGTGTTCATAATATCATTTTTAAGGTTCAGCCTAACTTAATTTTATTGTTATTGATACCCTTATCAACTAGTACTCTGTACCCTACCTTGGTTTATGAAGGGTCAATGGAATAAAACTGATTCTTTTAAAAATGTTCACTCTTAATCATTCTGTCCGACTGCATGACATTCTCCTTTCTTTTCTTTCAGATTCACTATATCCATTCTTCAAAACTATTAATGCATTACTAATTCTTTAAAAAGCTTTCTAATGCCAATCCAGCCTGGACTGATAACTCAGACTTCTAATCTTTCATATCAAGGAAAGAATCAGTTATTGGCAATAAATTATTTATTAACAAGACATCATGCTTGGTAAAGTAGATGGTCAGTGAAAAGGAGGAAGACTCTCCACAAGATGCATTGATACAATGGCTGAAACAATAGGCTTAATTGTGAGAATGGCACTGGGCACTGTTGTATGTAGGGTTGCTATCAGTTGGTAATCATTCGATGTCACCAAATAAAAAACAACAAAAGTCACTTTATTAAAGTGAACCAATTAGAATAACAGGAGCTCTGGTAGCGTAGTGCTTAAGGCACTTGACTGCTAACCAGAAGGCTGGAGGTTCAAACCCACTGGCCACTCCTCAGAAGTAAGGTTGGGCAATCTACTTCCGTAGTGATATTGCCTTGGAAACCCAAGGAGGGGTTGCTATGAGTTGGGTCCGACTCTATGGCACTTAACAACAACAATAATTAGAATAACAAATATTTTTTGATTGGATTTCAGATCTTCTATACAGGTCTTTCTTTGGAGGGGTTGATGTTATTCAGGTCTATCACTTGTGTCAGTTTATTGTATTGTGATAGTTTGTGTATTGCTGTGATGCTGGAACTATGTCACTGATATATGAAGAGAGCAAAAGGTCATTAAAAAGACAGGAAAGGAAGAAAAGAACAAAATTCATGTCAGAAGAAACTCAGAAACTTGTTCTTGAGTGGAGAATAATTAAAGTGAGTGGAAGAAATGAAAAATTAAAGAACTTAACAGAATATTTCAAATGGAAGCTTGAGAAGACAAAGTAAAAATATTGTAATGAAATGTGCAAAGACCTGAAGTTAGAAAACGGAAAGGGAAGAATACGCTCAGCATTTCTGAAACTGAAATAATTGAAGGAAAAATTCAAGCCCCAAGCTTCAGCAGTGAAGGATTATATGGGTAAAATACTGAATGATGCAGGAAACATCAAAAGAAGATGGAAGGAATCCACAGAATCACCATACCAAAAATAATTGGTTGACCTTCAACTATTTCAGGAGGTAGCATATGATCAAGAACCAAAGATAGTGAAGAAAAAAGTCCAAACTGCACTGAAGGACTTAGCAAAAAAAACAAGGCTAAAGGAGATGATGGACTACCCCCCAAAATATGTCAACAAATGGATACAGCTCTGGAGGCACTTACTTTCTTATGCCAGAAGAAGTGCAGCAAATACAGCCAGACTATGTCTCACCTACTTTTGTCATGTTGTCAGAAGGGATCATTCCCTATAGAAGGATATCATGCTTGGTAAAATAGAGAGTCAGCGAAAAAAGAGAAGGCTCTCAATGAAATGACTGACACACTGGCTACAATGATGAAGTCCAGCACACAAAGATTGTGGGGATGACAGAAGACTGGGTAACGTTTCACTCTGTTGTAAATAGGGTCAATATAAGTCAGACCCAACTTGACAACACCTTTCAAAAACAAGAATAACATATCACTGGTGTTTCATGTACCAACAGTGTCCCCCATTGTTGATAGGTTGCATCAGAGTTTCCATGCTAACATTAAAAGGAGCTTGCAGAGTTCTCTTCTGAAAGAACTGGTGACAGAAAATCTTACAAATAGAAGGCAAAATGTGTCTGTTATTGTACCTGAAGAGGAGCCCCTAAAGTTGGAAAGCACTCAAAATACAAGTGAGAAAGAGCTACTTCCTCAAAGTAGACATTACCTGAATTACATAGATAGACAAAAACTTTTTGAAATTTTAGTTGCCAATGTGGCATGAGTCAAAATGACAAGAAACAAATGCAAATATGCATTAATAATTGGAATGTGGATTGTATAAAGTATGAATCTAGGAAAAATGGAAATTGTCGAAAAGGAGATGGAACTAATAAAGATCTATAATGTAGGCATTAGTTAGCTAAAATGAATGGATATTGGCCATTTTAAATCAGACAATCATGTGGCCTACTATACCAAGAATAACAAATTGAAGAGGAATAGCTTCCCATTGATCATCAAAAAGGATATTTCAATATCTATTCTGAAGTACAGTGCTGGCAGTGATAGGATAATATCCATATGCCTAAAAGGATGACCAGTTAATAGACAGCTATTCAAATTTAAGCACCAACAATTTAAGCCAAAGGTGAAGAAATTAAAGATTTTTACCAGCTTTTGCAATCTGAAATTGACCAAATATGCAATCAAGAAGGTGAGTAGAATGAGAAATTTGGAAACAAAAAAGCCTTAATGATAGAAATGACACTGGAGATTGCATTGTAGAATTTGTCAAGATCAATGGCTTATTCATTACAAATATCTTTTATCAACAACATAAAAGGTGATTATTCACCTGAACCTTCCCATATGGAATACACAGGAAACAAAGCGACTACATCTCTGGAAAGATATGAGGGAAAGTGCAATATCATCAGTCAGAACAAGGCCAGGAGCCGACTGTGGAACAACACAGCAATTGCTCATATGTACATTGAACTTGAAGCTAAAGAAAATTATAACTGATCCATGAAAGCGAAAATAGGAACTTGAGTGTATGTCACTGAATTTAGACACCTTTTGAAGAATAGATTTGACCAATTGTACATCAATAAATGAAGACCATATGAGTTGTGAGACAACGTCAAAGACAGCATCCATGAAAAAAGCAAAAGTTTATTAAAAATTAAAAAAAAAAAAATACAGGAAAGAAAAGAAAAGGCCAAAATGGATGTCAGAAGAGACTCTGAAACTTGCTCTTGAATGGATGCTAGCTAAAACAGTAGAAGAAATGATGCAGTAATAGAGCTGGAAAAAAAAAAAAAAAACTTTTAAAGGCAACTTGAGAAAAATAGGTAAAGTATCATAAAGAGATGTGAAAAGATCTGTAGTGCAAGAACATGCTTGGCATTTCTCAAGCTGAAGGAACTGAAAAAATATTCAAGTCTCGAGTTGCAATATTTAAGGATGCTATGGACAAAATATTGGAAGATGTGTTGTTGTTGTTGTTATGTGCCGTCGAGTCAGACCCGACTCATAGCAACCCCTCCTTGGGTTGCCAAGGCAGTATCACCACTGAAGTAGATTGCCCTATTTTCCTTCCAAGGATTGGCTGGTAGGTTTGAACCTCCAGCCTTCTAGCTAGCAGTCAAGTGCCTTAGGCACTAAGCTACCAGAGCTCCTTTGAAAGATGATCAAAAACTGATAGTAATGAAAAGCAAGTCCATGGTGCACTGAAGGATTTGGTGAAAACAAAGTTCTAGGAATTTACGGAATACCCATTGAGATGTTTCAACAAATGAATGAGGCTCTGGAGGTGCTCACTCATTTATGTCAAGAAATTTGGAAGACAGCTACCTGGCCAAATGACTAGAAGAGTTTGTACCCATTCCAAAGAAAAGTGATCCAACAGAATGGGAAAATTATCAAATAATATCATTAATATCACACACCATAAAATTTCTTTGAAGAAAACTCAACTATAGTTGTAGCATTATATTCACAGTGAACTGCCAGAAATCAAAGTGGAGTCATAAGAGGATGTGAAACATGTAATATCATTGGTGATAACAGATGGATCTTTACTGAAAGCAGAGACTACCAGAAAATGTTCACTTGTTTTTTACTGACTATGCAAAATCATTAAATTGTGTGGATCATAACAAATAATAAAGTAGAGAATAAGAAAAAAAAGGGAAGATTCTCAACTAAATGGATTGATACCATGGCTGCAATGTTGAGCTCAAGTACGGCAACAATTATGAGGATGGCATGGGGACTCGCCAGTATTTCTTTCAGTTCTGCACAGAGTCACTATGGCTCAGAATCCACTCGACATCGCCTAAAAATCTTAGTTCTCCACCATGATTTCTGCTTTTCTTTACTTGTTTGTTTCCTTCTCCACATAGTATTTTTTGAGCCCATTAATTGTTAATCAGAATAAATAATATTTATGTTGTTGTTGTTGTTATGTGCTGTCGAGTCAAACCCGACTCATAGCGACCCCTCCTTGGGTTTCCGAGGCAGTATCACTACGGAAGTAGGATTGCCCAACCTTCCTTCCGAGGAGTGGCTGGTAGGTTTGAACCACTAGCCGTCTGGTTAGCAGGCAAATGTCTTAGCCACTATGCTACCAGGAAAGCATAATTGTGCTTTTCAAATACAATTAATTTTAATGTTTTAGGTCAATTCATATGGTAATCATAAATATTTGTGACTCCATTGAGAAATTTAAATGAAAACATTGCTGAAATTGGTTGTTGTTATTGTAGTTAAGTGCCATTGATTCAGTTGGACCTCAAAATGACTCTTATGCACAATCAAACAAAATATGGGCCGGTCCTGCACCATCCTCACAATGTTACTATGTTTGAGCCCATTGTTGCAACCACTGTGTCAATCCTCACTGTGTGACTTTTTTTTTTTTTTTGGCTGACCCTAATGTAGTAATTAATGTGAATTAATTACTGAAAATTCAGTTTGGATAAACCTTTACTTTCAAGGTATCTCAACAGCTCTATGAATCTAGTTGTTGTTTCAGATCAGTAATATGTGGCCATTCTCATTTACTGATGAGGCAACTGATGCCCAGCAAGGTGAAGTTACTTGCTCATAGCATCAAACTAGGTTTTTCAAACACCATAGAGCAGTTCCAAAAGAAATGAAAAAGTGTACAATAGTCAATATGTGATTTTCTTATGAGTAAGGCCACACTTGATTAAGCTACTTTGTTACTTGAGTAGCAAAGTTGAGAGTTTCTTTTTTTTCTTTTTAAAGATTAACTTGTCCATCACATGATCATTACTACTTTTTATTAATTCCAATTGATTAAGCACCCCACTAGTCCTAATGAAAATAAATCTATGCTAAAAAACAAGATGTCTTCCTATAAAATTGCACAATGTGCAATGAATGCTGTTTAACAAACCTAAATTACTGCCTTCCTATATAGCTCTGGTGGTGTAGTGGGTAAGGCATTTGGCTGCTAACCAGAAAGCTGGAAGTTCAAACCTACCAGACACTCCTCAAGAGGAAGATTGGGTAATCTACTTCTGTAGTGATACCACTTTGGAAACCCAAGGAGGGGTTGCTATGAGTTGGGTCCAACTCAACAGCAGTGAGTTTGGTTTGTTTTTTGTATATAACTCTGGTGGTGTAGTGGGTAAGTGATTTAGCTGCTAACCAGAAAGTGAAAGGCTCAAACCCACCAGCTTCTCCATGGAAGGAAGATGAGGCAACTTACTTCCCTAAAGATTTATAGCCTTGGAAACCCAATAATGCATCGGACTTGACTTGATGGTGGGAGACTTGGTGTTTGGTTTGGTATATAGCTGTTTTACCCTCACTCATAAAATATTCACCTTTTTCTTATTAAGCTTCCTCAGGTTTTTATATGCACAAAATCTTAGTGCTTTATCTGCTTGGTGACAGTGCAAAGAAAAAAGTAATCCTTTCTAACACCTTCTAATCTTTTTCAAGATTTTAGATTTTAGAACATTTCTGTTATTAAAATTTGTGACTCAAATTTTATATATATATATATATGTTAATATTTAAATAATCTTCAGTGTCTGGGATATTTAGACAGTAAAGTTCACATGAGAAATAAAATATTTTAAGTATTTCCTCAAGTGAAAGTTGAAACAAGTTTATCTAATGTTAAATTTCTCTTCTAGAAAATAAGTTGTATTTATTCAAATAAGAATCCTTTAGTCTAAAAAAACTATGATAACCAGGAGTCTGAATATGTAGAAGTCTGTTACTATCAAAACATGTTACTGAAATTTCTGATACAGTCTGTGGTTTACAGAAGGATAAAGAAGCAGTTGCAATCCTATAGGCATGCTTACATTCCTCTATCTGAGGTCTTATTGCCATCTTCAATGTAGTACTCATGGAGAAAACCCAGCATAAAGTAAATAATTTACTTGTGTCATAACACAGTCATATAAAAACTCATAAAAAACTAAAAAAAATCATAATGTATTTCATATTTAAGTGACTTTTAGAACCATTTTATTTCCCATATCCTGTGAAAATTTAGGCAGAGTGTCCTATTAAAAAGATTGTTTGATATTCATTCCTTACTATTCTTTGCTAATGTCAGAAATAAAATAAAATCATGTCCTTTAATGTAATTCAATATCATAGCTGAGTCATCATAATTGTAGACATTTTAAAATATCTATTCTCCCTTGTAGCAGTTTCAGAAACATGTGGTTCAGGTAGAACAAATGTTTATGTGCTCCACTACTACTCGAAAGGTCAACTATTGGAACCCATCCAGAGGTGCCTCAGAATACAAGTCTGGCACTTGGCTTCTGAAAGGACACAGCCTTGAAAACCCTGTGAAGCGTTGTTCTACTCTGCACACGTGTGTTTGTGATCAGTCGGAACTGACTTGACAACAATTAACAACAACAGCAACATTCAATTGTACATTATCCACTTGATAGTATTCAATAACATTCAATTGAATATTAACCATATGATGTCTATAGAATCAAAAAGGTAACTGAAATTCTACAGAAGAAATGGGCTAAGCCTGGGACAGCATAAAGAGTAGTAAGGACTGCAGCGAACTAGTGAGCACATATTTACCCCAAAGAGACCAGCTACTTATTTACAACAAATCATCACCATGGGGAGAATATAGATTTAATTAACATCCACTGAAGGTTTACTACAGTGTATAGTGTCATATTACCCACTAAAGCAAGGTAACAAGGGTTTACTTGTGCTTATTTACTACAGTAATGACCAATTTCACATTTTTACACCATATCAAAGATTCTCCTTCTGGGTATGAGTTGCAACTGTCTCTTTCCCAACCCCACATACCTTTCCTACAGAATCAAAGCTCCTTTTCAAATTTGTGATTGCTGCCAGGGATGGAGAACTCAGTAAGGAAGGTAAGCATGGAATTACTTGCATTTACTAACTAATCTTTAATGAACAATTTCACATGGGTTTCATTGCAGACTATAGATTGGGATTGGTCAGTAATTACAAGTACACCATGCTTACCTTGCTTATTGGGTGATATGCCTCTGACTGTGTGAAGTAATCTACTATGTGTGGTCAACATTAACATAGAGTACAATAGACTCTGCAGGAATATTGGTAAATAATACTACAGAACAAAATTTAAAAAAGAAGATACAGTGGATAAAACATGACTTAAGAGTCACAGAAAATTTGTTTTGACTTATATCTTTACTACTTACTAAGTACATGATTTTGGAAAATTTATTTAAATTTTGATTTTCACCTTTCTAAACTGTAAAGTATGTCTTTTTTGTGATTTGAATTCAATATGAGCTGTATAACTGTTAAATAACCAATCAATATTGGGAGAAACATGAAAATAAAAAGAAAAACCAAGTACACACAAACAAAAAATTACCTCCCATGACAGCTGTATTAACATAATTAACATACATAAAGTGTCTATTAGGTGTTGAATAAATCAGTTTTGACATTTATTGTGATTTCTAAAGGCTTATATTTACAATATATAGATGAACGTTCTGATCTGAATGATCTTTTTCATGTGATGACACTATCTAGTCTTTTTGTCAATTTTCTTAATAAATTGGATTATAGCAGTGATATAAACCTTTTGAAGAAAAATGTTCAATATAATAAGATTCTGCAATCATTTAGTCCCCAGTTGGATATTGTTGTGGGTAAATGTCTTCATTGTTACAAGATGTGTGTGATATAAACAAGACATATATTTTTTAAGAAAAGCATTTTATTTATAGAAAAGTTCTATATGAAGAAACATAACATTTAAGTATTCCATCAAAGTAGAGTTATTAAATTCAAAATGAGTAAAATTTATAAAATAAACAACACATCATTTTATTACTTCTCTTGTAATGACAAAATAAAATAAGCTTAACCACAGATTTTTCAAATTTTTATAAAGTGAGTTTGTTTCCTAAAATACCTGATAGACATACATTTTAAATCTGAATAAGGAGAGAAATGAAAGAAAAAAAACAGGATTGCAGGATACTTCATTCCAGAAAATTCTCCTTGTCCATTAGAGAATGATACATGAAGTTGAACTATATACCATGAATCTTGTTTCCGTTCTTCTTAGCCACCGTTGTGTCCATTCTGGTGTATAGTGATCCCATGCAATACAGAACAAAATACTGTACAGTCCCGAGCCACTCTTACAATGATTACTCTGTTGGAGCACATTGTAGCAGCTGCTGTGTCAATCTATTTTGTTGAGGGTCTTCCTCTTTTTTTGCTGACTCTCTCATTTTCCAAACCTGAAGTTCTTCTTCAGAGACTAGTCCCACTTGATAACATGTGCAAATCACATAAGATGAATTCTTACCCTCTTTGTTTCTATGCAGAATTTTGACTGCACTTCTTCTAAAACAGATTAGTATATTATTCTGGAAGTCCATGGTATATACAGTATTCTTTGCCAACACAATAATTCAAAGGCATATTTTCATCTTCCATCTTCTTTATTCACTGTCCAGCTTCCACATGCATGTGAAGTGATTGAAAATGCCATACTTTGAGTTAGGTGAACCTTGAACCACAAGGTTGCATCTATTTTTTTCAGCACTTTCAGGAAGTCTTTTACACAAGATTTTCCCAGTACAATGTTTCTCTTGTAAGGTTCTGTTGAGTTGGTTCTGATTCATAGAGACCCTATATACAACAGAATGAAACACTGCCTGGTCCTGTGCCAGCCCACAATAATTGCTATACCTGAGGCCATCATTGCAGCCACTTGGTCAATCCATCTCATTGAAAGTTTTCCCCTTTTTCGTCAACCCTTCACTTTACTAAACATGATATCCTTCTCCAGGGAATGGACCTCTGAGAACAAAGCCAAAGTAGGTGAGACAAAGTCTGGCCATTCTAACTTCAAAGGAGCATTAAAGCTGTAATTCTTCCACAACAGATTTGTTCGTTCTTCTGTCAGTCCATGGCCCCTTCAGTATACTTCATCAACACCACAACTCAAAAGCATCCACTCTTCTTCTGTCTTCCTTATTCATTGCCCAGCTTTCACATGCATATGAAGTGATTGGAAATACCATGGCTTGGGTTAGTCATACCTTAGTCTTCAAAAAGACATCTTTTCTTTTCAGTACTCTGAAGAGGTCTTTTGCAGCAGACTTGCCAAGTGCAATATGTGGTCTGATTTCTTGAATGCTGCTTCCATTGGTGTTGATTGTGGAATCAAGTAATATGAAATCTTTAACAACTTCAATCTTTTCTCCATTTATCATGCTGCTGCTTATTGGTCCATTAGTGAAGATTTTCATTTTCTTTATGTTAAGATGTAATCCACACTGAAAACTGTAGTTTTTAATCTTCATCAGTAAGCATTCCAAGTCATCTTCATTCTTAGCAAGTAAAGTTGTGTCATCTGCATATTGCAGGTTGTTAATGAGCATTCCTCCAAACTTGATGCCATGTTTTTCATATAATCCAGCTTCTCAGATTATTTACTCAGCATACAGATTGAATAAGTATGGTGAAAAAATACAACCCTCACACACTCCCTTTCTGATTTTAAACCATGAAATGTTCCCTTGTTCTGTGTGAATGACAGCCCCCTGGTCTATGTACAAGATCCTCGTCAGCACAGTTAAGTGTTCTGGATTTCCCATTCTTCTCAATGTTATCCATACTTTGTTATGATCCACAGAAGTGAATGTTTTTGCATAGTCAATAAAACACAAGTAAACACCTTTCTGGTATTCTTTGCTGTCAGCCAAGATCCATCTGACATTAGCAATGATGGCCCTTGTTCCAGTTTCTCTCCTGAATGCAGCTTGCATTTCTGCAAGTCCTCTGTCAATATACTGCTGCAACCATTTTTAAATTATCTTTGGCAAGATTTCATTTGCTTGTGATATTCATAATGTTGTTGTTGTTGTTGTTTGCCATCTAGTCGGCCCCGACTAATAGCGACCCCTCCTTGGGTTTCTGAGGCAGTATCACTATGGAAGTAGGATGGCCCAACCTTCCTTCCAAGGAGTGGCTGGTGGGTTTGAACTGCCAGCCGTCTGGTTAGCAGGCAAGTGTCTTAGCCACTATGCTACCAGAGCTCCCGATATTCATAATACTGTTTGATAATTTCCGCATTCTGTAGGATCACCTTTCTTTGGAATAGGTACAAATATGGTTCTCTTCCAGTCAGTTGGCCAGGTAGCTGTCTTCTGAATCTCTTGGAATAGATAAATGAGTACCTCCAGTGCAGCTTCCATCTGTTGAAACATCTCAATGGGTATTCCATCAATTCCTGGTGTCTTGTTCTTTGTCAATTCCTTCAGTGCAGCTTTGACTTCTTCCTTCAATGACATTGGTTCTTGATCATATGTCACCTCCTGAAATGGGTGAATATCAACCAATTCTTTTTGGTGACTCTGTGCATTCCTTCCATCTTCTTTTGATGTTTCCTGCATCATTCAGTATTTTGCGCATAGAATCTTTTAATATTGTAACTCAATGCTTGAACCCCAACCCCTGGTCTTTCAGCTTGAGAAATGCCAAGTGTGTTCTTCCCTGTTGATTTTCTAACTCCAAGTCTCTGCACATTTCATTATAATAATTGACTTTGTCTTCTCAAACTGCTGTTTTTGAAATCTTCTGTTCAGCTATTTTATCTTCCACTTGCTTTAGTTACTCTCCATTCAAGACCAAGTTTCATTCATCAGTCAGTTTGTTGTACAGTGGTGGCTTGCATGTTGGTGTGAGGCTGGAGGCTATGCCACTGGCATTTCAAATACCAGCAGGGTCACCCATCACAGACAGGTTTCAGTGGAGCTTTCAGACTAAGACAGACTTGGATGAAGAAAAGGGCCATCTACTTCTCAAAAAATTGGGCAGTGAAAATCTTATGAATAATAGTTAAACACTATCTTATATGTTACTGGAAAACTTTATGAATAGCTCTGAAATATTGTCCAATATAGTGCCAGAAGATGAGCACCTCAGGTCATAAGGCACTAAAAATATGATTGAGGAAGAGCTGCCTCCTCAAAGTGAAGTCAACCTTTATGATATGTATGGAGTAAACCTTTTGGGATCCCCATTTGCTGATGTGGCATGATTCAAAGTGGGAAGAAACAGCTCCAATCACCCATTAATAATTGGAACATGCAATGTATCAAGTATGAATCTAGGAAAACTGGAAGTTGTTAACAATGACATGAATCTATATCTTAGGCATTAATGAGCTGAAATGAACTGGTTTTGGCCATTTTGAATCAGACAACCATATGATTTACTACGCCAAGAATGACAAATTGAAGAGGAATTTTGTAGCATTCATCATCACAAAGAATGTATCAAGATCTATCCTGAAGTACAATGCTGTCAGTGATAGGAAAATATACACAGGCCTACAAGGAAGACTAGTTAATACTATTATTATTCAAATTTATTCACTAACCACCAATGCCACAGACAAGGAAATTGAAGATGTTTACCAACTTCTGCAGTCTGAAATTGACCAAACATGCGATCAAAATGTATTGATTATCATTGGTGATTGGAGCAAAAGTTGGAAACAAAGACCAATCACCAGTAGTTAGAAAATAAGGCCTCGATGATAGTAATGGTGCTGGAGATCACATGATAGAATTTTGCAAGACCAATGACTTGTTCATTGCAATTTCCTTTTTTCAGCAACGTAAATGGCAGCTTACACGTGGCCGTCTCTGGTGACGTAGTGCCTAAGGCACTTGACAGCTAACCAGAAAGTTCAAACCCACCAGTCACTTTTTAGAAGGAAGATTGGGCAATCTTCTTCCATAGTGATACTGCCTCGGAAAACCCAAGGAGGGGTTGCTATGAGTCGGAGACAACTCTACAGCACATAACAACAACACAAGCATCACCAGAAGGAGTACACAGGAATCAGATCAACTCCATCTGTGGACAGAGATGATGGAGAAGCTCAATATCTTCAGCCAAAACAAGGCTAGGGGCTGACTGTGGAACAGACTATCAACAGCTCATATGTAAGTTCAAGTTGAAGCTGAAGACAATTAAAAAAAATTCTGAGAGCCAAAACATAACCTTGATTATATCCCTCCTGAATTTAGAAACCATCTATGGAATAGATTTAATGCATTGAACACCGAATACCAATGACTGAAATCCAGAATTGTGTGATGCCATCAAAAATATCATTTATGAAGAAAGTAAAAGGTGATTAAAAAGACAGTAAAGGAATGAAAAAGTAAAATGGATGTCAGAAAAGACTGAAACTTGCCCAAAGCAATGCTTCATTTTATTTCTTGACTACTGCTCAATTTCAGCAAGTAAGCTTGTGACACCCATATATTGCAGGCTGTTAATGAGTCTTCCTTCAATCTTCATGCCACATTCTTCTTCATATAGTTCAGTTTCCCAGATTATTTCCTCAGTATGTTGATTGAATAAGTATAGTGAAAGAATAAAATCCTGATACACACATTTCCTGATTTTTAAACTACACGGTGTCCCCTTTTTCTGTTTGAATGACTGCATTTTAGTATAGTTCAGGTTCTACATGAGCACAGTTAAGTGTCCTGGAATGCATGCTTCACAATGTTATTTGTAATTTATTATGATCCACACTGTCAAATTCCTGTGCATAGTCAATAAAAAGTAGGTATATATCTTCCTGGTATTGTCTGCTTTCAGTCAAGGTCCATCTGACATTAGCAATGATATCCCTTGTCCCAAGTCCTCTTCTGAATCTGTCTTGAATTACTGGCAATTTGCTGTCAATGTACTTCCACAACCATTTCTAATTATCTTCAGCAAAATTTTACTTTTGTGTGATATTAATGATATTGTTAGATAATGTCCACATTTTATTGGATCACTTTTCTTTGGGATTGACACAAATACAGATCTCTTCCAGTTGATGGTCAGGTATCTGTCTTCCAAACATCTTGGCAAAGATAAGCAAGTGCTTCCAGCATTTCATCTGATTGTTGAAACAACTCATTTGGTATTCCACCAATACCTGGAGCTTTACTTATTGACAATGCTTTCAGTGTAGGTTGAAATTCTTCCATCAATACCCCCTGTCTTTCTTATCTAGTGCTGCTATAGCAAAAATATCATAAGTGATGGCATTAACAAAACAAAGTCTATTTGATCATAGGTTAGGATGCTAGAAGACGGAATTCAGGGCACTAGCTCTAGGGGCTTTCTTTATCTGTCATCTCTGGAGGAAAGTCCTTGTTTTTTCAACCTTTGTGGGCCTGGTGACCCTTGGAAATATTTATGTGTGTTGGCCTCGAGTCTCCCTGTGTCTAGGAGCTTCTTAGCACAGGGAACCCAGAATGTTCCAGGCTCTTCTGTCTTGATGGTACTGAGGTTCCTCCATCTTTGCTTGCTTCTCTATCTTTTTACCTCTTCTAAGATACATGTGATGCAGGCCATGACCAAGGGAAATCTCTTTACATCAAATCTAGGCTGTCACCTGAGCAAAGATGTTGCATCTCACACTAATATTCCTCATTAACATAACAAATATAACCGAATACTCAGTAGCATCAACTAATACCACTTAATTAATTCATAGCGGTCAGAATTTACAACAAATAAGAAAATGGAGGATAATTGCATCAGACCACAAAATCTAGGAAAGATTGTCATTAAATAACTGTCAACTTACATTATTACATAATTGTCAAAGTACTCAGAATATTGGACTAGCTAAGTCAATACATATTTGGGGGCAGACATAATTCAATCTGTGACAGAATCAGTTATTGATATGTTTTTCTCTTGAAAAAGTTGAGCATCCACCAATTCATTTTGGTACAGCATGTTTTGTATTTCTTCCACCTGCTTTTGATGCTTCCTGTGTCATTCAATATTTTGCCCATAGCATTCTTCTATATTGTATCTTGATGCTTAATTTTTTTCTTCAGTTCATTCAGCTTGAAAAATTTTATACATGTATTTTCCTTTTGTTTTGCTAACTCTAGGACTTTGTACATTGCATTATAATATTTTACTTTGTCTTGAAAACCCTTTGCAATCTTCAGTTATTTTGTGTCATCATTTCTTCTGTTCACTTTACCTACCCATCAATGATTTAATTTTATCCCCCAAAAATATATGTGTGTTAGGCTGGGTTCTCTAGAGAAGCAAAAGCAATAAAATTTATATATACATATAGAGAAAGAGAAATTTATCTTATGAAAATGACTCACACACTTATAGAAGCTGTCAAGTCCTAAGTTCTTGGATCAAACATCAAGCTGGAGGCATTTTTTGACTTATGCAGCTGCAGGGGCTGATGAGCTCAAGGTTGGCATGCAGTATACTGTCTGTTGACTCCAACAAATGGTGAGTCCATGATCTCCAGGCTGAATGGTTGATTGCTCACTCACAGACAGTTGTAGGCAGCACAACAGGATCCCAATCAACAGAAGAGTGTCTCTTTTCCGAAGATATCCATAAAAATATTGGAAGCAGGCCACACCCCTAGGGAAACTCTTTTTCAATGGATTGGTTGCTCAAAACATAAACATCCAATCCCGTCATGGGAATAACTCACATCACAATTGCTTAAACCACACAGAATTGTGGTCCAGACAAGTTGACACACAGCTCCAACTATCACAGTCCACCCCTTGTCAACTTGAAAGTTGTACACATCTCCTTAACCACATATAATTTCTAAATAAGAACAATTATAAAGTCATATTTGCACCTAACATATTACACTAATGCATGTACAACCAAAATGCATTAGCCTTGTTTACATTTCACAGTTCATAACAGAAGGAAACAAAAAAATATTTGATGCACATAAACAATGAAGAAATATAACAATCACAGTCCTCAATTTTCACCTGGTCACATGGTCATAGCTAATATTTAGAACTACCTTCTTCCACCACCCATTCTGTATTTCCCTTGCCCTCAGCAAGCACCTCAACTGGTTATGGTCCTTTGCCTGGGGGGGGGTAACCCAACTCTTCATTCCTGAAAGGTCTGTGCCATTAGTAGTCATATCAGAATTGGGTTGCTGTAATTTTCCATTGACTTTAATCACAGGGCATGGTAGTACTAA
This sequence comes from Orycteropus afer afer, assembly GCF_000298275.1. NCBI lineage: Eukaryota > Metazoa > Chordata > Mammalia > Tubulidentata > Orycteropodidae > Orycteropus > Orycteropus afer. The sequence goes on along the minus strand of NW_006922384.1, from coordinate 271,147 downwards.
GAGACGTCCTAAAGAATATCCTGTATTCCAGACATATTTTTCTTTACCTCCATTATGTAATGCCAATCCAATTTCCCCTTGGTAATCAGGATCTATCACACCAGATAGTATGGCAATGCCCTTCTTTGTCTGTTGATCTGGAGGCATGAGGAATCCAAAATGGCCAGGTGGCATTCTTAACATCCAGTTCAGTGCAATCAATATTATGTCTCCAGGTGGGAGTATTCCTCCCTTTGGGACTAAGATCTCCAGACCTGAAGAACATAGGGTAGCAGGGACAGGAAACAAAAGTTTTTTGAGTAGGTCACTAGATATAATAGTGAGTGGTACCACTCTCATTTCTACCCCTTGGCTCCTGGACCCATGAATCTTGCCTATTAGAGAAACAGAACCATATATTGGATGATGGTTTAGAGCATATATAGCCTCCTGGAGAACACTGCCTCAACCTTTCAAGGTATTACCACCTAGCTGGCACTGTAATTGTGTTTTCAGTAGGCCATTACATCATTCTGTCAAGCCAGTTGGTTCTAATTGACGGCGAACATGGTAAGACCAGTGAATTCCATGAGCATAGGTCCAGTGTCACACTTCATTTGCTGTGAAGTGAATCCCTTGATCTCAAGCAATGTTCTGTGGGATACCATGACAGTGGATGAGGCATTCTGTAAGTCCACAGATGATAGTGTTGGTGGAAGCATTGTGTGCAGGGAAGGCAAATCCATATTCAGAATAAGTATCAATTCCAGTAAGAACAAAATGCTGTCTTTTCCATAATGGAAGTAGTCCAATGTAATCAACCTGCTACCAGGTTGCCGGCTGATCACCAAGAGGAATGGTTCCATATCATGGACTCACTGTTGGTCTATGCTGCTGGCAGATTAGCCACTCAGCAGTGGTGGTAGCCAAATCAGCCTTGTTGAGTGGAACTCCATGTTGCTGAGCCCATGGATAACCTCCTTCCCTGCCACCATGGCCACTTTGTTCATGAGCCCGTTCAGCAATGGCAGGAGTAGCTGGAGAAAAAGGATGGCTTGTTTCCACTGAACATGTCATCCTATCCACCTGATTGTTAAAATCCTCCTCTGCTGAGAACACCTTTTGGTGGGAATTCACATAAGACACAAATATCTTTATTTCTTTGGCCCATCCATATATCTTGTCACCAATTTTTCAGTCATGTTCCTTCCAAGTCCCAGACCATTCAGCCAAGCCGTTAGCCACAGCCCATGAATCTGTATACAATCATACATCTGGCCATTTGTTGTTCCATGCAAAGTGAACAGCAAGATGAAGTCTTCAAGTTCTGCCCATTGGGAGGATTTCCATTCATCATTGTCCTTCAAGAAGCCCAGAAAGGGGCTGCAGTGCTGCTGCTCTCCACTTTTGAGTGGTGCCTGCATATCATGCAGAACCATCTTTAAATAAGGTAATTTTTTTTTATTTTTTTCCACTTCCGAAGTCAATTGATCATAAGGAACTCCCCATGACACCATAAGTGCAAACTGGGATAGGGAAGGTAATGTGACTGGAATGGAGACTATAGGCATTTGTGCCACTTCCTCATGCAACTTACTAGTTCCTTCAGGTCCTGCTCGAGCCCAAACTCTGATATACCACTTCCATTTAATGATGGAGTGCTGCTGTGCACATCCACCTTTATGACTCTGTGGGTCAGGCAACACCCAGTTCATGATTGGCAGTTCAGACCTAATGGTGACTTGGTGGCCCATGGTTAGGTGTTCAGTCTCTACTAAAGACAAGTAACAAGCCAAAAGCTGTTCCTCAAAAGGAGAGTAGTTATCTGCAGAGGATGCAGGACTTTGCTTCAAAATTTCAAGGGTCTGTCTTAATATTCACCCATAGAGACCTGCCAAAGACTCCAAACAGCAGCTGTATCTGCTACAGACACTTCAAGTAACATGGTATCAGCCAGACTATATGTCACAAGTGTCAGAACAGCTTGCACGGCAGCCTGAATCCATTGCAGAGTCTTCTATTGCTCAGGTCCCTTCTCAAAAGTAGTAGCTTTCTGAGTCACTTGATAAATAGGCCAAAGAAACACACCCAAATGAAGGATATGTTGCCTCCAAAATCCAAAGGGGCCCACCAGACATGGTGCCTTCTTTTTTAGTGTAGGGGAAGCCAGATACAATAACTTATCCTTCACTTTAGTAAGAATCTTTAGACATGTCCCACACCATTGGACCCATAGAAATTTCACTGAGGTGGAAAGTGGCTGAATTTTTGTTGGGTTAATTCCCCACCCTCTAGCATGCAGTTTTCTCACTAATAAGTCTAAAGTCATTGATACTTCTTCATTACTAGGTCAAGTCAGCATAATGTCATCAATATAATGGACCAGTGTGATGTCTTGTGGAATGGAAAGGCAATCAAGATCCCTATAGATTAATTTATGACATAGTGCTGAGGAGTTGATATACCCCTTAGGAAGCACTGTGAAAGTATATTGTTGGCCTTGCCAGCTGAAAGAAAACTGCTTCTGATAGTCCATTGAAATTGGTATTGAGAAAAAGTCATTGACCAGATCAATAGCTGCATATCATGTATCAAGAGAAGTACTAATTTCCTCAACCAATGAAACCACATCAGGTATAGAAGCTACAGTTGGAGTCACTACCTTATTACGTTTATAACAATCCACTGTCATTCTCCAAGATCCCTCTGTTTTTTGCACAGGGCAATTGGTTGATTTAATTGGTATGTGGTGGGAATCACCACCCCTGCATCCTTCAAGTCCTTGATGGTGGCAGTAATCTCTGCAACCCCTCTGGGGATGCTGTATTGCTTTTGGTTTACTATTTTTGTAGGTTGAGGCAGTTCAAATGGCCTGCACTTGGCTTTTCCTACCATAATAGCTCTTACTCCACATTTCAGGGACCTAATGTGGGAATTCTATCAACTCTTCAGTATATCAATTTCAATTACGCCTTCTGGAACAGGGGAAATCACTACAGGATGGGTTTAGGAGCCACTGGACTCACTGTGAGATGCACCTGAGCTAAAACTCCATCAGTAACTTGACCTCCATATGCCTCCACTCAGACCGGTGGGCCACAGTGACACTTTGGGTCTCCCAGAATTAGTGTCAGTTTAGAGCCAGTGGCCAGTAATCCCTGAAAAGTCTGATTATTTTCTTTTCCCCAATGAACACTCACTCTTTTACAAGGCCTCAAATCCCTTTGAGGAAGGCTGGGAGAAAGATTGACATAATTTCTTGCCAATGTAGTGGGGTCCTTCCTCAAGGGAACCTGACCTCCCCTTCATTCAAGGGGTTGTGGGTCTATAAACTCACTCAAGCCTGAGAATTGATTGAGAGGTTGTGACTCTGTATTCAGTCAATTCAATCTAGACTGCTGTTCATGTGACCTAGAATTCTTCTCTCTATACAGATCAAATAAATATTTAGTATGTTTGCCATGTATTTCACTCCTATGAACACCATGCCTAAGTAGCCAATGACATAATTCCACATGAGTCAGTGTATTCTGATTACTGTTTTGACTCTGCTGTCCATTACGGTAACCACACCCACCTTGTCTTTGTCAGTTAACTGCTGCCACAGAGTCCAATCACTCCCATCATAGTTAATTAAGTATCTTAGCTCAATTAGGGCAGTTCCCACTGTCAATTCTGGCTTACATAAAATAGCAATCACATCAGTTTTCAAGGATGCTGGGGCTCCCTTCGCAAGTTTATTCCTCACTGTACTAGTGAAAGTTGTGTCCTGTGGACTTTTAATTTCTGGCTCTAGGGGTCTAATCTAATAAATTCATCCCAATATGCCACTTTTTGTAACCAGAAAGCTGGTGGTTCAAACCTACCAGCCACTCCACAGAAGGAAGGTTGGGTGTAGTGAAACCCAAGGAGGGATCATTATGAGTCAGGTCCATGGCACATAGCAACGATATCAGTAGTCATTCCCATACATATTCTCCAGGTTTCTGTCTGTACATGTTAGCAAAATTAAGTAGGTCCTGGTGATTAGGGTCAGAGAGAGAGAGTTCTGTGAGCACAGTTGGATGTTAAGATAAGGAAATGGAAATGTGAGGGCAGGGAATTAGATTCATACTGATTTTTACCATACATGTGTTATTTTGTATCCAGTTATTTCATTTCACAAAGGAACATGTTTCCTATGTATAATGGTATATTATTTTATAGAGTTTTATTTTAACAACCAAACCAAGTCAAACCTACTGCCAATGAGTCAATTTTGACATGTAGTAATCTTACGGACAGAATGGAACTGCCCCATAGAATTTCCAAGGCTGTAAATCCTTATGGAATCAGACTGCTTCACCTCTCTCCCAGGGAGAGACTGGCAGGTTTGTATTGCCAAACTTTTGGTTAGAAGCTGAATGCTTTAACCACTGCACCACCAGAGCTAGTCTTATTTTAACTAGCTCCTGTTAATGTAAGCAAACCAAACCATGGAAAATGAGGTTCCTTTATTTTTTAAAAAAAGAATATTTATCCAAAATAAATCTTTTATCACATTAGATTATTCTTAATAGAGAGAAGTTGGAACCTAGATCTATTAATGTAATCTATCAAAAATAACCAATAATGAAAATTATTCTATGAATGTAGTTGATGATAGATATATTGAGAGCAGAGATTCCTGTACGTCAAAATACACACACATTACTGGCTGCTGTAATATAAGAAAAATGTGATTCAATATTTAGCATTCATAATAATATGCTATCATGTATAGTTATGGTTAGGAGTAGATTGAAACAATAAATCCTATAATAATGATTGAATAGGGAAGACTGAGGAAGAATTGATGTCTTTGAATTGTGGTGTTGGTCAAGAATACTGCTGCATGGATCAGCAGGAAAAAAAGAAAATAAGAATACTGAAGATACCATGGACTGACAGAACAAACAATTCTGTCCTTGAACAAGTGCAGCTAGAATGCTCCTTTAGAAGCGATAATGACCAGACTTCATCTCAACTATTTTGGTCATGCTGTCAGAAGAGACCAGTCCCTGGAGAAAGATGCCATGCTTTATAAAGCAGAGAGTCAGCAAAAAAAGGGGAAGATGCTCAACATGATGGATAGACATAATGGCTGAAATGATGGGTTCATGCTTAGTAAAGATTGTGAGGATGTTGCAGGACTGGGCAGTGTTTTGTTTTCTTGTCCATACGGTAACTATGAGTTGGATCTGACTCAACAGCATCTAAGAACAATAGCAAAAATAATGATGTTTAGAAACTTTTCAAAGAGGCATATCTGGAAAAATATGGAGTGGAATACACTGCCTCCCAACACACATACATGCATGCAAACACACACATGCACTCATCATGATTAAAGAATGTATTGGTTACCTCTAGTGCTTCTCTAATAGAAGATACCACAAATGGGGTGGCTTTAACAAACAGGAATTTATTCTCTTACAGTTTTGGAAGCTAGAAGTCCATGTTCAAAGTACTGGGCTCTAGGGGCTGAGTGAAAGCCCCTCCACCTTGGGCTTTAGCTCTGCCTCTTACTCCAGGCCCAATGAAGCTAGAAGAATATCTTCACTCAGACAGCTGCTGGCTCCTGAGGCTGACAAATCCAAGGTTGACAAGTAAAAATACACTGTTCCGATATTACCAAACTACACGGTAGACCATTGATTCAAGTCCATTACAAGTCCCAAGATCGCAGAGCATGACAGGCTGCTGAATGAATACTCAGCTACATGCAGGGTCCAAGCATGCCAAAAAGCTGTAAACTATTTTCAAAGTCCTTATATATGGGAAGCAGCCCACATCCCTAAAGCAGCTACTCAGCTGCTCATGGCAGAATCCACCATGGAGTTGGTTGCCAGTCTCATCATGGAGAATAACTACCACCAGCTTCCCAGCCACTCAAAACCAGGCCTGACCAAGTTGACATATAACCTTAACTACCAGAAAAACTTTT
>NW_006922384.1:223018-265103 GCF_000298275.1 Orycteropus afer afer | reverse complement strand
AAAAAAAAAAAAAAAAAAATTCCTCTTACTTCATACTGACCTTGGGCTACTATCTAATCATATAAACATTAAATGAAAGTCTTTTTCCTCAGTCCTACCTTTCACCAAGTGAGAGTTGTTTAAACAGAAAAAAGGCAGCATAGTTCCTAAGGCATTTGACTGCTATGCAGGAGGCTGGCGGTTCAAACCCACCAGCTACTCCTCAGAAGGAAATTTGGGCAACTGAAATATTGAAAATATTGAAATTTTCATGGATTTCATTTTACTTGGATCCACAATCAATGTCCATGGAAACAGCAGTCAAGAAATCAAATTACATATTTAATTGGGAATATCTGCTACAAGAGATCTCATTAAAGTGTTAAAAAACAAAGATGTCAATTTGAAGACTAAGGTGTGCCTCACCCCGCCATAGTATTTCCAATTGCTTCATACTCATATCAAAGCTCTACAACGAATAAAGAAGACTGAAGAAGAATTTATGCCTTTGAGTTATGGCATTGGTGAAGAATATTAAATATATGCAGAAGAACAAAACAAGTCTGTCTTGGGAGAATTACGGCCAAGTTCTCCTTAGAAGTGAGGATGGTGAGACTATTTTCATGTAGTTGGACATGTTATCAACAGGGACTTTTCCCTGAAGAAGAATTTAATGCTTAATAAAATAGAGGGTCAACAAAAAAGAGCAAGACCCTCAAAAACATGGACTGACACAGTAGCTGAAATGAGGGGCTCAAACATAGCAATGATCATGATGATGGTATGGTACCGAGCAGTGTTTTCATTCTGTTGTACGTAGGGACACTATAAGTTGGAACTGACTAGTCAACACCTGATAACAAAAACAACAACGTTTCAAAAGGAGCTCTAGTGGTGTAGTGGTTAAGTGCTCAGTTGCTAACCAAAAGTTTGGCCATTTGAATCTACCAGCCTCTCTGTGAGAGAAAGATGTAGCAATCTGTTTCAGAAAGATTAGAGTTGGGAAATCATATAGAGCAGTTCTACTCTCTTGCAATGAGTTGCCATGAGTTGGAGTCGACTAGATAGCACACATCCCCTTTCCCATATACCATTATGCACTTTCTCACACCCTATGTTTTAGGCAAGGACTCTACTGTAACCATATCTGTGTGTCTTACCAACTGTCTGTCAGTCCATCCATCCAACCATCCATCCATGTGTGTATTTAACATCTCTGCTGTGAAAGTGGACGTTTTTTGTGCAACTTGAATTATTGCAAACTGTTTGACTTTCTAATCCTCCTTTGTTAATTGAAACCATACCTGCTTGATATTTATTCTCTTTCTCTGACTCTTCTCCATCTTAACATCTATGAAGTTCTATTTCTCTCTCTGTCTCTTACATGTACTGATTTTCACTAGAGAATTTTTTTTCAACCCTCTTTTCTTACTGTATATACTCTATTATATTTATTCCATTTACCCCTGTGGCTATATATTCTCTCTCTCACACACACACATACCGTTTTATTTTTATTTATTGGCTTATACTTATGATGGTACCCATTCACATTTTCATTCATATATATTACCTTCTTCTGAGATCCAGATCCATATATAAAAGAGTTCAACAGAGAATATAAAATGCAGATAATAGTTATCAATAAAGAAAAGCAATGGTGTCAAACACTATGGGTAGAATAGTTCTTTAAACTCTATATGTCTCTCTGAATTCTCCATTTATATGTAGCTTATCCTATGGAAGCTCACTTTATTATGTGCTTTGGTACAGTCTTTAACTCATGGTAGCTGCTCGGGAAACACCAAATAGCAGTAAATGCAAAGATATACTGCACATTTCTGCTCTAATCTATTTTTGAAATGATATGCAAAACCACTTCTACTAAATATTGCTCAAATGGATGATGTATTCTCAATATTGAATTTTGGAGAATTTTTACTTAGCACAGCAAATTCAAATTGTAATCTTTGGCTTTCAACAACTCTTTAAAAGCATACAGTTCATCAACATGCTATTGGTTAAACATTTGACAAGGTTTAATCACCTGAATTTTTCCATTAGGAGCTATTTATGACTTTGATTTCTAAGTAGAATCAAAATCTATCAAAGCAAATTTGGTGCACAGCACACAAAAACACTCTAGCACTTAGTTTACTTGATTTAGTTTGGATCAAAACAAATTCTCTTGAGGAGCTCTTGTTCTATTGATGTGAAAATCTGAACAAAAAAAGTCTCTGTATTTTAAAAGATGAATAATTCATGCACCAAAATGGGAATTTCAGCCTAGACCTCAAAGATAAGAGAACTGGTGGTAATAAATATTTTGAATATTAGTGAAAGGATGTTAATAGTGCTCTTTTCTATTTAATGAGGAGTCCTTAGGTGGCAAAATTGGTTAATCTCTCTGTTGTTGTTATGTGCCTTCGAGTCAGACCTGACTCATAATGACCCCTCCTTGGGTTTCTGAGACAGTATCACTATGGAAGTAGATTCCCCAACCTTCCTTCCGAGGAATGGCTGGTGGGTTTTAATCACCAGCCTTCTGGTTAGCAGTCAAGTGCCTTAGGCACTATGCTACCAGAGCTCCTCTATTACTAGCCAAAAGTTGGTCATTCAAAGTCACTCAGAAGCTCTTTAGAAGACAAGCCTGGTGATCTGCTTCTGAAAGGTCATAGACTTGACAAACATGGGGCAATTCTACATTCTGCACACAATGAGTTTGGTATGAATCTAATTTAACTCAATTAACAATAACAACTATTTGGTGAATATTGCCCAAGAAACTAAAATATCTTTTATGCTCAAGATTCAGTATCATAATGCAGCTCTATGAGTTCATCAAGAGTATTTTACCTATAAAATCACAAAACGTATAAGTTGGAGAATTCGAAATAAAAGTAAATTTTATACGAAAGATACTTCTCTTTTTCTTATTTTCCCCCAAAGTAGTTATTGAGCATTCCACAAATAAAATAATCTAAAGGACACACTTAAATTACCATCAGAATTTTACATGCTATAAAAACGGATGCTTGTTATGTAGTGGTGTAAAAAAAAAAAGTAAATACTTACATGTGGTGAATCAGAGGATAGAAATAGACCTTGCGGTTTTTTGCAAAGGAGATTTTAGGCAGAATGATAAAAGAACTTCTGTTTCTCATTTAGTTTTCTATGATATAGATACAGGAATGGAGAAAAGTCTAGAATATCTAGTGCTATTCTAGTAAGGATATCAGAAGTGGGTGGCTTTAAAGAAGAAATATTTATTTTCTCACAGTTCAGGAGACTAGAACTCCAAATTCAGCATGGAGTTCTTGCAGAGGAAGGGACTCAATGATCTGTTTCTTTGTGTAGTTCAGCTTCTGGTCACTAGAATGCTTGGAATTTTTGAGTTTATATATTTATCTAGGAGCTCTGGTAGCGTAGTGACTAAGGCACTTGACTGCTAACCAGAAAGCTGGTGATTCAAACCCACCAGCCACTCCTCAGAAAGAAGATTGGGCAATCTACTTCTGTGGTGATACTTCCTCAGAAACCCAAGGAGGGGTCGCTATGAGTCGGGTCCGACTCGATGGCACATAACAACAACAACATAGATTTATCTGCCTTGTCATCATCAAGTAGTGTTTGTCATCCACCATATATACTACTTTTGTGTGTATAATCAGCTCTTTTTATACCTCAGAAGAGATTTAGTTTTGAATGCATCCTACACTAATATGACCTTATTAACATACAAAAGAAAATCTTATTCTGAGATGAGACTACATCTACAGGTTTAGGGGTTAGGACTCCAGCACATATTTTGGGGGACACAATTCAATCCATGACAGGAAGAAAAGCTAAAGAAGGAAATTTATATTTTGCAAATAAAATTTAGAAAAAAATATAAAAGGCCCAATTTTAGTATCCTTTATTGAAAAATAAAACTGGTTTTCATTCCTACTCTTTCCTGGTAAAAAATATATACATATATATATATATATATATATATATATATCAAGGTAAGATTTGGACTTAGGATCCAAGAGTAATTGAATGATGTGTCTGTAAGCCAATTTATTAAACCCTCAGAAATAATTAAGGACATGCCTATTAGATTCCCTTATCTAGGAAAAAAGAGTAAAAGGCTTCTAAAAATCTTATGGGTTTTGTCACATGGCAGTCCAATACATTGCTCAAAATGAAGAATTATGAATAAATCTTTGTAGGAAGTCCATTATATATATATAATATATTATATGTGTGTGTGTGTGTATGTGTGTGTATATATATATATGTATGTGTATATATATGTGTGTATATATATATGTGTATATATATGTGTGTGTGTGTATATATGTGTGTGTGTGTGTATATATTTGTGTATATATATGTGTGTGTGTGTGTGTATATATATATATATATATATATATGTGCACACACACACACACATACACACGCTAATTATACATATAGGAGTTCTGGTAGCATGGTGCCTAAAGAATTTGACTGCTAACCAGAAGGCTGGTGGTTCAAACCCACCAGCCATTCCTCAGAAGGAAGGTTGGGCAATCTACTTCCGCAGTGATACTGCCTCAGAAACCCAAGGAGGGGTCGCTATGAGTCGGGTCTGACTCAATGGCAAATAACAACAACAAGAACAAATTATGTGTGTGTGTGTGTGTGTGTGTGTGTGTGTATATATATACACTAATCATATATATAGCATATACATATAATGTTTATATATTATATTTATACATCATATTTATATGTATAATTACATAGATGAAAACATCATTAGCTTGTTCAGAAAGAAAGCATATTCAAAATCAAAAGTGGCCTCTAAGCCCCTAACTTCCCCATCTAGGAAGCTGGTCAAAATATACTCCAGTGCAAATATTTGTTATAAATAAAGAAGTGGAGCCAAATGCCAAGACAACCAATGGATTAGAGAAACATTCCTAGCTTGGAGAACAAAATTCTAATAAAGCAACTGTTTTTGTTACCTCTGTGCTGCACCAACAGAAAATACCACAAATGGGAATGGCTTGAACAAAGAGGAATTCATTCTCTTACAATTTTGGAGGCTTTAATTCCAAGTTCAAAGTGCCAGGCTCTAGGGACTATGTGAAAGTCCCTCAACCTTGGGCTTCAGCTCTGCCTCATGTTCCTGGCCCACTGAAACTGGATGCTTTTCTTCACTCAGGCAGCTGCTGGCTGCTGAGGCTGACAAGCCCAAGGTTGAAAGATAAAAAGGCACAGTTCCAATGTTACCAAACAACATGGCAGGCCACTAATTCAAGCCCAGATGAAGTCCCAAGATTGGCAGAGCATGGCAGGCTGTTGAACAACGACTTGGCTACATGCAGGGTTCAAGCATGCCGAAAGGCTAGAGACCAATCCCAAAGCTTCTCCTTATATGCAGGAAGCAGACCACATCCCTAAAGCAGCTACTCAGCTGCTCACAGCAGATTCCATCATGGAGTTGACTGCCAGTCTCATCATGGGGAATAACTACCTCCAGCTCCTCAGGCACTCAACCAGGCCCAGACAAGTTGACACACAGCCTTAACTATCACACAACATCCTCATTTCTTCATGTAAAAATCCTTGAAAATAATGGGCCTAATGGATTTCAGTATTGCTATTAGTCAGTGATTGTTATGTTCCTTCCTTTCTTCTCTTTTTTGAATTAGAGTATTTAATGTAGTTGTACTATCTTACATCACTACTTCCATTTGGGAATATGGGTAGCAGATAACTTGACTTTTGAGTTCAGGTTTTTAGACAAAGAATATTCACATATAAAAACCTAATACAGATTATGGCATCATGGATATTGATCTTAATCATTAATGTTGTAATGAAAATATAATATTTTGAGGGATTATGGGAACAACTTAATAATTTTTACTGTGCAATAAGTAGAAATAATTTTGACCAAAGGGTTGACTATGATATATTGCTTAAAGACAAATTGTTCTTCCCTTCCCAGTATACAAAGGATTTACTACCTATTAGTTACTGTTAGAAGTGATATGCTTTTGCCATAACACTCTTCTCCTGTGGATCCCAAGGAGTCAACTGGTATTTCAATTTGTACTATTGAAGCATTGACACAAAAGGATAATTTTTCTTAAGGGCTAAGTAAAAAGATAAATGATAGTCCCTAGGTGGTGCAAATGGTTTTTGTTGAACTACTAACAGAAAGTTTGGTGGTTCAAACCCTCTCTGGTGGTGCCAGGGAAAAAAATGCTGGTTATCTCTGTAAGGATTACAACCAAGAAAACCCCATGGAATAGTTCAATTGTGCAATACATCAGGTTGCTATGAGTCAGAATAGCCTTGACAACAACAAGGTTGGGTTTTATGTATTTAATTCATTTTGTAATGAGACATTGCAAGTCTTTAACTCAAGAGATAGACTATTTTTCACTGACCACCTCAAGCCTTAGCAAAAATTACGATTAAACTTAATCAATAGAATGGGGCTTAAGTGGTGCTTCAACATGTGGCAGTATTAAATGATGGATGGATAAGAGTCTACCATGAAGACAAATATTATAGCATGAGGAAACAACTTATACAAAGGCTTTGACACTTTCAATAGTGTCACTAGGTAAATAGATAAATTTTCAATAGATAAATTGATGACTTTGGATTTTATCTAATATGTTATAGGGAATGACTGAAGGATCATGATTAAACAAGTGCATTGTCAAAATATTCAGTTTTGAAGAACAAATTGAGTACAGTATGCCTGTACTCTGATGGACTTCTGAAAGTAGTTAGGGAAGTCATAGGAGAAGCATTGCAAATACAAAGAGAAAAGATAAAAGCAGGAGTGTTATGCGTAAAAAGAAGCACACAAATTCTAAATATGGTTAGAAAATGTAAATAACAAAATTGAACAGCTTATTGGATAGCAAGTAAGCCAATATTTTCTAAAATTTAATTGATTATTTGATAATTTTATGAGTTTCAAGATTTCAGTGTGTAAGAAAGTGAGATGATTCCTGCAAAAAGTCTGGTTGAGAAAATTAGATACTCTCTAAGCCTGAGAAAACAATTTTGCTGGAGAGGTTTGAAATTGTTTTCCCTTTTGTCACCAGTGTAATTCTCAAGGCTGTTTTTCTATCTTGTCTATTGATATTTGGCTCCTGTGGCTTTATATAATGATATAAAAATCCAGACAGAGCTGGAATTTTTCCAATGTTGAAATAAAGATATGCTATGTATGCTACTGCAGCAAAATAGATTTCTCAACCCTGTGTATTTTCAAAACAATATGGGAGAGTAAAATTGAAATAAATAAATAATAAAGTATTTTGGGGATAATTAACTCATGCTAAGCCCAACACCACATATCCTAAATATCATATGTTCTTTTCCTTTATATTTCTTAAATTCAACAACATTTCAGCTCAATCAGAAATATTCTTCTCAAAGGAAACTGGAGACTTACAATTTGGAAAACAGAAGGATAGAGAAGAAGCAGATAGACAAATAGCAACAAATGCTATAAGTTCTAGAATAATAATTATAAAAGAAGGACACATTAAATTGACACAGGAAAGGGAAGACTATTCTAGGAATTTTCATGAAATTGTAATTGAACTCACTAAATAAATGCAATTTAGTAAAAATCAAAATGTGTAATTCTTGTTATACTATGAAGATTGTATATGTATTTCATGAATCTAGAAGAGAGGGTCTCAACCCACCCAGACCAGGAGCAATAGCATCACCTGTGAACATATTAGAGAATAAAATTCTCGGACTTCAAATCAAGACTTACTGAATCAGAAACTCTGGGGGTGGAGCTCAACAATCTGTGTGTTAACAAGCCCTATAGGTCCTTCTAGCACACAAAATAAATTTGATCAGCCTTTTCCCGTTACTCCATTACCTCTCTGGATACATCTTTTAATACTATTTTGCTCTTTCATTCTCTCCAACCACACAGTCCTTCCTGCTACTTTTTAAAATGTCAGTTTATTTGCACCATTCTGGTTGTCCCTTCTTGCTGGAATGTTCTTTACTCAGATAAATTAATAGCTAATTCTCTCCCATTAAATATTTGTTCAAATGCCACCATTTTAAAATTCTAGGAAATTTGGAAGTTGTCAAAAATGAAATGGAATGCATAAAGATCAATATTCCAGGAATTTAGTGAACTGAAAATAATGGTATTGGCCATTTTGAATCAGGCAATCATATGATCTAGTATACCAGGAATGACAAAGCAATGAGGAATGAGGTCACTTTCATTGTCAAAAAGAACGTTTGAAGATCTATACTGAAGTTCAATGGTGTCAGTGATAGGATAATATCCATAAGAATACAAGGAAGACCAGGTAATATTGCTATTCACATTTATGCAAAAACCACTAACACCAAAGGTGAAGAAATTGAAGATTTTTACCAACTTCTGCAGTCTGAAGAAATTGAAGAGTTTTACCAACTTCTGCAGTCTGATATTGACCAAACATGCAATTAAGATATATTGATTCTTGCTGGTGATGGAAATCAAAAGTTTGAAATGAAGAATCATTAGTACTTGGAAAATATGGTCTTGGAGATAGAAATGATGCTGGTGATTGCATGATAGAATTCTGCAAGACCAATGACTTATTCATTGCAATACCTTTTTTCAACAACATAAATAAAGACTATACATGTAGACCTTGACAGATGGAATACACAGGAATCAGATGGACTATATCTGTGGAAAGAAGCAATAGAGAAGTTCAATACTGTCAGTCAAAACAAGACCAGAAGCTGATTGTGGAACAGACCACTGACTGCTCACATGGAATGTCAAATAGAAGCTGAAGAAAATTAAAACAAGTACATGATAACCAAAATATGACTTTGCTTGTGTCCCACCTGAATTTAGAGACCTTCTGAAAAATAGGTATGATGCATTGAACACCAATAACCAAGGGTCAGATGAATTGCAGGATGAGATAAAGAACATCATACATGAAGAAGGCAAATAGTTATTAAAAAGACAGGAATATACCCTAGACCAATGATAATGTTACATATGTTACAAAATTAGCCACATACATTCAGAAGCAACTGAAGTCAGAGTTGGAGTAACTTCTCAGAGACAATCAAACACCTTGAGAGAAAGAATCACCAGGCCTATGGACTCAGGATACAGGATGTTCAATTGGCATCATATAGAATGCAAAAATCTTGTTCTACAACCTACTCTGATTAATAGAAACTAGGGTCTTAAAAGATTTCTAGCCACCATCTAAGATGGAACTATTTGTCTCCTCTCATCTGAAGCAAGGAAGAGTGAAAGAACGCAAAGGCAATTGGAAACAATTACTTCAAGGATAAGATGGACCATGAGAACTTCAACCTTCATGAACCTGAGACCAGAAGAACTAGATAGTGCCTGGCTACCAATTCCAGTCACTGGAAAAGGGATCAAAACTGGAGTTCCTGGACAGAGTGGGTGGAAAAAGGTGGAACAAAATTCAAAAACACAAAAATGACCAAAATTACTGGTCAGATAGAGACAGGTGGAAACCCTGAGATTATGGACCCGGGTTACACTTCAGAGCTAGAAATGGACTCACTTCTAGGAATTGGCCATCAGCCCAACAGTAAAAAGGCATACATGCAGAACATCTGCTCCAGAGCAATACACCCACCTACTCTAGGAAGACACACCCTCGATCATTCACCCATGGCATACCAGAGGGGCAGCATTTGCATAGAGGGAAAGCTGGATAGACAAGAATGCATAGTTAAGAAGGGCACAGCGCAGTGAAGGGGTAGTCACAAGTAGGGGAGAGGAGAAGATTATTTTGTGGTTTGGTATGGTAATTGGTGTGTGAAATCAAGAAATATTAAAAAAGAAAAAATGAAGAAAAGACCAACAGGGATGTCAAAGGACACGCTGAAACTTGTTCTTGAAAGAAGAATTGCTAAAGTGAATGGGAGAAATGACAAATAAAAGGCCTGAACAGAAGATTTCAAGGGGCAGCTCGAGAAGACAAAGTCAATTATTGTAAAGAAATGTGCAAAGACCTGGAGTTAGAAAACCAAAAGGGAAGTACATGCTTGACATTTCTCAACTTAAAGAAATTAAGAAAAAATTAAGCCTTAAGTTGTAATATTAAAGAATTCTGGGGGAAAATATTGAATGATAAAGAAAGCATCAAAAGAAGATCTGAGGAATACACAGAGTCACTGTACCAAAAATAATCTGTTGATGTTCAGCTATTTCAGGAGGGAGCATATGATCAAGAAAAAAAAAATATTGAGGGAAGAAGTCAAAGCTGCACTGAAGGAATTAGTGAAAAACAAAGCTCTGGGAACTGATGGAATACTCATTGAGAGATTTCAACAAATGGATGCAGCACCGAAGGTGCTTACTAATTTATGCAAAGAAATTTGGAACATAGCCACCTTGCCAACTGAGCAGAAGAGATAGATATTTGCGCCCATTACAAAGAAAGGAGATCCTACAGAATGTTGAAATTGTCAATCAATATCATTAATACCACATACAAGAAAAATTTTGCTGAAGATAATTCAAAGGCTGTTACAGCAATATATTGACAAGGAAATTCCAGAAATCCAAGCTGAATTCAGAAGAGGATGGGGAAGAAGGGATATCATTGCTGGTATCATATGTATCTTGGTTGAAAAAAAAAAAAAACAATACCAGAAGATGTTTTGCATGTGTTTTATTGACTATGCAAAAGCATTTGAATATATACATAATAACAGATTATGAATAACATTGCAAGGAATGGAAATTCCATAGCACCTAATTGTGCTCATGAGGAACGTACACATATCAAGAGGATGTCTTTGACACAGAAAATGGGATTTGAATGGATTGAAAATCAGGAAGCGTGTATGTCAGGGTTGTATTCTTTCACATTTATTCAATCTGTATGTTGTAGTTATGTTGTGTTTTGGTTACCCAGTACCACTCTGACAAGAATATACCACAAATGGGATGATTTGAACAAACAGGAGTTTATTCTTATAATTTGGAGACTTTATGTCCAAGTTAAAAGTGCCAGGCTCTAGGTGCTACGTGAAAGCCCCTCAACCTGGGGTCCAGCTCTGCCTCCTACTCCTGGCCCACTGGAGCTAGAAGTTTTCCTTCACTCAGATAGCTGCTGGCTAATGAGACTGACAAGTAAAAAGGCACAGTCCCAATAATACCAAAACACATGGCAAGCCATTAATTAAAGTCTCAATGTCAGCAGAGCATGGCAGGCTTCTGAATGATACAGCTACATGCAGGATGCAAGTGTTCCATAAGCTAGAGACCATTCCAAAAGCTGTTTCTTATATACCAGAAGCAGACCACATACCCAAAGCCAGCTACTCAGCTGCTCACAGTAGATTCCACCATGGAGTTGATTACCAGTCTCATCATGGGGAATACTACATCTAGTTGCCCAGCCACTCAGCCAGGCCTAGCTAAATTGACACTCAAACTTAACCACTAAATAGTGTTAGGTGCTGTCAAGTCATCTCCAGCTCATGGCAACCCTATGTACAGCAGAACAAAAACTCTGCCTGGTCCTGCACCAGTTCCATGATCCTTGCTATACTTGAACACATCGCCACAGCCACTGTGTCAATCCATCTCATTGAGGGCCTGCCCTTCTTTCATCAACCATCCATCTTACCAAGCATGACATCCTTCTCCAGACAATGGCCCCTTTTGACAACATGACCAAAGTAGGTGAGATGAAGTCTGGATGTTCTCGCTTTCAATGAGCATTCTGGCTGCTCTTCCTCCATGACAGATTTGTTAGATCTTTTAGCATTTCATGGTACTTTCAGCATTCTTCACTAACACCACAACTCAAAAATATGAACTTTTCTTGGTCTTCCTTATTCATTGTGTATCTCTCACATGCATATGAGGTGACTGAAAATATGGTTTGTATCAGGACCACCTTAGTCCTCAAGGAGGCATCTTTGCTCTTCAGCACTTGAAAGAGGTCCTTTGAAGCTGATTTGCCCAGTGCTATACATTGTCTGATGTCCTGAATGCTTTTTCCATTGGCATCATTCATAGAACCAAGCAATGTGAAGCCTTTGACAACTTCAATCTTTTCTCCATTTATTCTGATGCTGCTTAGGATTCCAGTTGTGAGAATTTTTGCTTTCTTTATATTGAGATGTATCCATACTGCAGACTTTATTATTATTAAATCTTCGTCAGTAAGTGCTTCAAGTCATCCTCACTTTAAGCAAGCAAAGTTTTGTTGTCAGCATATCGCAGGTTGCTAATGATTTTCCTCCAATCTTGTTTACTTGTTCTTCTTAGTATAGTCCAGTCGCTCAGATTATTTGCTCAGCATACAGATTGAATAAGTATGATGAAAGGATACAACCCTGAAACACTCCCTTCTTGATTTTAAACCATGCAGTGTCCCCTTGTTCTGTTGAAACGACATCCTCCTGGTCTGTGTACAAGTTCCTCATGAGTACAATTAAGTGTTCTCGAATGTCCATTCATCTCAATATTACCCATAATTCGTTATGATTCACCCAATTAAACCCTTTTGTACAGTCAATAAGACATAATAAACATCTTTCTGGTATTCTTTGCTTTGAGCCAGATCCATCTAACATCAGGAATGATAATCCCTTTTTCAACATCTTCTTCTGAATCCAGCATGTGTTTCTGGAAGTTCATTGTCAATATATTGCTGCAACTGTTTTTGAGTTATCTTCATTAAAATTTTACTTGCATGCAATATTAATTATATTGTTGGATAATTTCCATATTCTGTGGGATCACCTTTATTTGGATTGGGTACAAATATGAATCTCTTCCAGTCAGTTGGCCATGTAGCTATCTTCGAAATTTCTTGGCATAACTGAGTGCCTCCAGTGGGGCACCCATTCATTGAAACATCTCAATGGGTATTCCATCAATTCCTGGAGGCTTTTTCTTCACCAGTTTATTCAGTGAAGCTCAACATCCTCCTTCAATATCATTGGTTCTTGATCATATGCCACCTCCTGCAATGAATGAAGATCGACCAGGTCTTTTTGGTACAATGATTCTGTATATTCCTTCCATGTTCTTTTAATACTCCCTGCATCATTCAATATTTTGTCCATAGAAGCATTCAATATTGCAACTTGAGACTTATTTTTTTTTTCCTCAGTTATTTCAGCTTAAGAAATGCTGAGCATGTTCTTCCCTTTTGTTTCTCTAACTCCAGGTCTTTGCATATTTCATTATAGTAATTAACTTTGTCTGCTCAAGATGCTCTTTCAAATCTATAAGCTTTTTTATCTTGTCATTTCTTCCATTTGCTTTAGCTACTCTCTGTTCAAGGGCAATTTTCAGAGTCTTTTCTGATATTCTTTTTGGTCTTTCTTCCTTCCCTGTCTTTTTAATGACCTCTTGCTTTCTTCATAGATGATATTCTGATGTTATCCCATAATTATTCTGGTTCGGTCACTCATGTTCAATGAATTAAATCTCTTCTATAGATGGTCTCTAAATTTAGAAGGGATATATTCAAGGTCATATTTTGGCTCTCATGGACTTGTTGTAATTGTCTTCAACTTCAAGTTGAACTTACATATGATCAGTCAACAGTCTGTTCCACCATAAACTCTTGGCCATTGCCTCTTGCCAAAAATGTAGTCAATCTGATTCCTGTGTACTTCATCTGGCAACATTCAAGTGTATAGCCACCATTTGAGCTATTGAAGAAAGGTATTTGTAATGAATAAGTTGTTGGTCTTACAAAATTCTGCCATGTGATCTCCAACCTTATTTTTATCACCAAGGCCAAATTTTCCAACTACCAGTAATTCTTCTTTGTTTCCAACTTTTGCATTCCAGTCAGTTTCTTCATCTTTGGCTTTGGTGGTTGTTGTGTAAATTTGAATAATTGTAGTATTAACTGATCTTCCTTGTAGACATATGGATATTAACCTATCACTGACAGCATTGTACTTCAGAACAGACCTTGAAACATTCTTTGTGATGATGAATGTCACACCATTACTCTTCAAGCTGTCATTCCTGGCATAGTAGATCATATGGTCATCTGGTTCAAAATGGCCAAAACCAGTCTGTTTCAACTCTCTAATGCCTAAGATATCAATCATTATGTGTTTCATTTTATTTTTGACAACTTCCAATTTTCCTAGATTCATACTTCATACATTCCATATTCTGATTATTAATGGATTTTTGCCTCTGTTTCTCCTCAATTTGAGTCATGCCATGTCAGGAATGTTGTTGTTGTTGTTCTTATGTGCCGTTGAGTCGGCCCCAACTCATAGCGACCCCTCCTTGGGTTTCCGAGGCAGTATCACTACGGAAGTAGGATTGCTCAACCTTCCTTCCGAGGAGTGGCTGGTGGGTTTGAACCGCCAGCCTTCTGGTTAGCAGGAATAGGAGGTACCAAAAGTTTTTCTTTATCCTTATCATTATTGTTGGTTCTACTCTGATGATGCAGCTGTTTCCCACTTGTTTTTGAGTGCCTTCTTACTTAAGGGGCTGGTCTTCCTGCACTGTATCAGACAGTATGATGATACTGTATCAATCTGTATGTTGAGCAAATAATCTGAGCAGGTGGAATATATGAAGAAGAATGTGGCATCAGGATTGGAGGAAAGCTCATTAATAACCTGAGATATGCAGACAACACAACTTTGCTTGCTGAAATTTAGGATGACTTGAAACACTGACTGATGAAGATTAAAGACTATTTGTCTTAGCATGGATTATACCTCAACATAAAATAATAATAATAATAATAATAATAATAATAAAATAAAATAAAAATATTCACAATTGGACCAATAAGCAGAATCATAATAAATGGAGAAAAGACAGAAGAAAAGACTGAAGTTATCAAAGATTTAATATTTCTTAGATCCACAATCAACATCCTTGGAAGCAGCAGTCAAATCAGACATCATATTGAACTGGGAAAATGTGCTGCAAAAGTTCTGTTTAAGGTATTGAAGAGCATAGATGTAATTTTGAAGACTAAGGTGTGCCTAACCCAAGGTGTGGTATTTTCAATCACTCATATGCATGTGAAAGCAGGACAATAAACAAGGAGGACTGAAGAAGAGTTGATGCTTTTGAGTTGTGGTGCTGGCGAAAAATACTGAAAGCACCATGGACTGCCAAAAGAAAGAACAAATCTATCCTAGAAGAAGTGCAGCCAGAATGCTCCTTGAAAGTGAGAATGGCCAGACTTCGTCTCTTCTACCTTGGTCATAAAATCAGAAAGGACTGTTCCCTGGAGAAAGATATCATGTTTAGTAAAGTAAAGGGTCAATAAAGAGGGGAAGACACAAGATGGATTGACACAGTGGCTGCAAGAATAGGCTATACATGGCAAAGATTGTGAGTAGGGCACATGGACAGGCTGTGTTTTGTTATGTTTTACATGGGCTTGCCATCAGTCAGTACTAACTTGACTGCATCTGACAACAACAACATCAAGATTAACTGTATTGCAAAAAATTTGAAAACCTAGAAGAAATGGACAAATTCCTAGAAACATAGTTACTAACAAAACTAATACAATCTGAGGTAGAAAATTTGAACAGACCCATTACAAAAGAAGCAATTGAACAAAAATTCCCAACAAATAGATGTCCTGGCACATCTGGGTTCAGTGGTGAATACTATCAAAAATTCAGAGAACAGCTGACACTAAGAGTATTCAAACTATTCCAGAGCATAGAAAAGGATGGAGTACTATTGAACTTATTCTTTATAGTATGAATAACTCTGATACCACAACCAGGCCAAGACATCACTGAAAATGAGAACTATAGAACAATATCCATCATGAATGTAGACACAGAAATTCTCAACACAATACTAACCAGTAGATTCCAACAAAGTATATATTAGTAATAATAATAACAAAACACCATGACCAAGTGGGATTCATACTAGGTAAACATGGATGATCCAACATTAGAAAATAAACATAATCCATCAAAGATATAAAACAAAGGAAAACAACTTCATGATTTTATCAATTGATGCAGAAAAAGACATTTGACAAAATGCAGAGCCTATTCTTGCTAAAAGTGCTGAGAAAATCACAAATGGAAGGGAAATTCTTCAATAATTAAGGCACATACACAGAGGCAATGGCCAGTATTATTCTCGATGCAAAGACACTGAAAATATTGACCTGTGAATGTCAACCAGATAAGGATGCTCTTTATCACCACTCTTATTCAATGTTATATTGGAAGTCAGAACAGTAAGGCAAGAAAGGAAAATAAAAGACATCCAAATTGACAAAGAAGAAGTAAAGCTATCTCTATTTCCCTTTGACAGGATCTTATAAATAGAAAATAACAGAGACTCAACAAGAAAATTATTGTAACTAATAGAAGGCTTCAGAAAAGTGGCAGGGTACAAGATCAACATATGAAAATCAGTAGGATTCCTCTACATTGGCAAAGAAAAGTGAAAAAGAAATCAGGAAAACAGTATCATTTTAAATATCCACCCAAAGATGAAGTAATTAAGTACCAGTTTAACCAAGGACACAAAAGACTGCTAAAAGAAAACTACAAAACTCTAGTACAAGAAACCAAGAGACTTACATAAATGGAAGAATATATCATGTTCACGAATAGTAAAAATGGCAATATTGCCCAAAACAATCACAGATATAACAAAATCCCAATCCAGATTCTACCACCATTTTTTAAAGAGATGGAAAAACTAATGACCAACTTTATATGAAAAAAACAGACACAAAATAAGCAAAAACTATAAAACAAGAAGAAAAATATAGGAGATTCATACACCCCAATCTCAAAAAGTACAGCCACAGTAGTCTAAACAGCCTAGTATTGGTGCAATGACAGAAACACAGACCAATGAAACAAAATTGAAAATCCAGAAGTAAATCTATACACCTATGGAAGCTAATTTTTGACAAAGTTCTGAAAGCCATTAAATGGGGCAAAGATAGTCTCTTTAACAAATGATAATGGCAAAACTGGATATCCATTTGCAGAAAAAATCAAACAGGATCTATATCTCACACCATATATAAACATTTACTCAAAATAGATCAAAGACCTAATTGTAAAACCTAAAACCATAAAGATTATCAAAGAAAATTAGGGGAAAGTTTAGGGGCTCTAATACATGGCATAAATGCATTATCAAACATAAGTAAAATGAACAAACACCAGAAGACAAACTAGATCACTGAGATCTTCTAAAAATTAACATTTATGTACATGAAAAGATTTCATCAAAGGAGTAAAAAGAGAACCTATACACTGGGAAAAAATTTGGCACTGGCGTATCAAACCAGGGACTAATCAAAAATTTATAGGAAAATTTGATAAAGTAGATGGTGCCCATTTACCACTGTCAACCACATGGAAAGGGTGTAGGAGATCCTGGATGGAGTGGGAGAAAAATGTGGAGCTAAACTCAAAATCATAAAAAAGACTAGGCTTACTGATTGATAGAGACTGGTGAAACCCCTGAGACTATGACCATTGGTCACCCTTTGGGTCTGGAACTAAACGCACTCCCATGGCTTCCAGGCAAATAATAGGCAGGTGTATAAGGTAAGCATTTACACTAGGTAGGTACACTCCTTAGAACAATCAATCACAGGAAGTAAGAACAGTAGTATTTGCACAAGGAGACAGCTCAGGAGGTAGGAATGCATAGAAAAGAAGGACACAGGAAAAAGGTAACCATAGGAAGGAAGTGGGAAGAGAGCTGTTACATTATGGGGATTGAAGTCAATGTCGTGAAACAAAATATGTGAACTGTTGTCTGAAAAATGAATTTATTTTGTAAACTTTCAACCAAATTACAATTATAAAGGAAAAGAAGTAAAATAAAAAATTTAAATGAAGGGATGTGTCAAGCAAAAAGGAAAAAAAAAATATAGAAAACTTTAACACCTCAACAAAAAAATGACAAGCAATTCAATAAAAAATGAGTGGATACTTACCCAAACAAGATATTCAAATGGCTAACAAACACATAAAGAAATGCATGAAATCACTCACTATTGTTGTTATTTGCTGTCGAGTCTGACCCTACTCATAGTGACAGCTCCTTGGGTTTCCAAGGCAGTACCACTATGGAAGTTGATTGCCCAATCTTCCTTCCAAGGAGTGACTGGTGGGTTTGAAACACTAGCCTTCTGGTTAGCTGTCTAGTGCCTTAAGCACTATGTTTCCAGAGCTCCTCATTAGCCATTAGAGAGATGCAAATCAAAACAATAATGATATATCATTTAACCCAGCATTAATAGCAAAATACAACAAAACAGAAAAAAAGAAATGCTGGCAGGAGTTTGGAGAAACTGCAACACTCATACATGGCTGGTGACACTGTAAAATGTTGCATACACTGTGGAAAGAAGTATGGTGCTTTCTTAAGAAGTTGGAAATAGAAATACCATGTGATCCAGCAATCTTACTACTAGATATATAACCTAGAGAGGTAAGAGCTGTGACATGAAGAGCTATATGAACACTCATTTTCTTTGCAGTATTATTTACAATAGAAAAATGGAAACGACCTAAGTGCCCATGAGTGGATTAATGAATATACTATCTATAGTACATAAACACAATGGAATACTATGTAACATTAAAAAATAATGATGAATCTGTGAAACACCTCATAACATGGATGAACCTAGAGAACATTATGCTGAGTAAGATTAGTCAATCTCAAAAGGACAATTACTGTATGAAACCTCCACTTTAAAAAGTTCAGAGAGCTTTAATACACATAAAGAGTCATGTTTTGAAGGTTACCAAGAGTGGGAGGGGATGATAGGGAAAATCACCAACTACAAAGTAGATATGTATTAACTTGAGTAAAGGGAAAATCAATATACAATAAAGGGAAGTCAGCACAAAATGATCAAGGCAGTGGAAGACACAGGGAAGAGCATAAGAATTAAAGGCAACAAAAGTAAGTACTGTTACTTACATAATCCTGCGGCAACAGTAATAACAATAACTTATGAGTGGATATATAGATAGACACTCAGTCTGAACAAGAGTGGGAAAGTGAATAGAAATGGAATATATATATTTATATAAAACATTGAGAAGAATGGGAATTCCAGAATACTTGTGCTTGTGCTCATGAGGAATGTGTACAATCGTTCAAAAAGAACAAGAAGATATTACATGGTTTAAAATCAGGAAGGGAGTGTGTCAGGATTGTATCATTTAACCACACTTGTTCAATCTGTAGGCTAATCTGAGAAGCTGGACCATGTGAAGAAGAACTTGACATCATGATTGGAGGAAGACTCCTCAACAACATGCAATATTCAGATGACACACCCTTGATTGCTGAAAGTGAAGATGACTTGAATCACTTAGTGATGAAGAATAAAGATTACAGTCTGCAGTATGGATTACACCTCAACATAAAGAAAACAAAAATCCTCACAACTGGACCAATAAGCAGTGTCATGGTGAATGGAGAAAAGAATGAAATGGAGAAAAGATTTCATGTTACTTGGTTCCACAATCAACACTAATGGAAGTAGCAGTTAAGAACTCAGACAATATACTACACTGGACAAATCTGGTGCAAAAGACCTCCTTAAAGTTCTGAAGAGCAAAGATGTCTCTTTGAAGACTAAGGTGGGCCTAACCCAAGCCAATGCATTATCAATCACCTCATAGGCAGGGGAACGCTGGACAATGAATAAGGAAGACTGAAGAAGAGTTGATATTTTGGAGTTGTGGTGTTGGTGAAGAATACTGAAAGTACCATGGACTGCCAGAACTAACAAATCTGTCCTGGAAGAAGTGCAGCTGGAATGCTCCTTAGAAGCAAGAATGGCCAAAATTTGTCTCTCCTACTTTGGTCATGCTATCAGAAGAGACTATTTCCTGGAGAAAGATATCATGCTTGGTAAAGTGGAGAGTCAGCGAAAAAGGGGAAGACTGTTAACAAGATGGATTGACCAGTGGCCACAGTGATGGGCTCAAGCATCTCAAAGACTGTGAAAATGGTGCACAACTGGGCTACGTTTCCTTGTGTTGTACATAAGGTCACTATGAGCCAGAGATGATTTGAGGCACCTCATAAAAACATATTTGATCTAATTAAGAGAGGACTACAGCTCATATATTAAGTATCACAGTGATCAATGTCAGGTGATGAAAAGGGTTAGAATATGTCTTCAGAACTGGTAACCTCAAAGCTAATTAGTAAATTTTATCTTAAACACTTCATTATTTTCAATCCTGAGGGAGGAATGTTTCCTTTTTTTTAGTTCTCACTTAAAATATAAAAATGAAAAATGTTGAAACTTACAAACAGATTACTTTTGTGCTGTCAAACCACAGACTCATATGCTGTAAGTTATAATAGAATATGTGAAAAATAAATTAGTTTAACTGTGAATACTCCTCTGAGTGTTTCTAAAATGGTAATTTGATGTTTATAGGTCAAATATTAGAGTATATGTTTTGGCCATATTTTTGAGGTTAAAATAATTCAGAATGAAAAATATAACTTGAATTATATAAGAAACTACTGTCAATGTACTTTAATTCAGTGTAAATTACTTTGGAATTGTGGTATGATTAATCCTAATGGCATATGCTGTATAGCGAAAAATACCACAGACAAAATTAATTCAGTAGAATGCTTCAAACAATTTGTTTTCATACAGTTGATCTGAGACATCCAATTAGAGTTTTATTTGATGCCTTTTGTAATTAAATATTTTAATTGATGTATATTGCACCTAACAAAATATGTTGATTGATAGAATCATTGAGTAAGTTATTTATGTTGTCCCTGCTTAATGTCAAACATGAGATCTCTTTCCTGAAGGAACCCATTTTAGAGAATCAGAAAACTGTAATGAATACCTGCTCAAAAAAAGTATAAGAGAAATTAAATGGAAGAATAAATCATTTAGAGGATAACAACATATTTCAATGCTACTCAAAATACATCAGTGTTGCTTTACCTCATTGTATATGTCTTAGCATCTTATTTAGAGCAGAACCCAGAGTCCATAACTGGTCTTCTTGTTGTTAAGTGCTGTTGAGTCTATTTTTGACTGATGGAGACCCCAGGTAGCAGATTAAAACTGCCCTATAGAGGTTTGCAGTCTGTAATATTTATGGGAGCAGATCACTAGGTCTTTCTCCCAGGGAGTCATTGGGTGGATCAGAACTTTCATCTTTTGGGTAGCAGCTGTGCTCTTAACCATAGTGCAAACAGTATTTGTTTTAAATGGTCTAAAGGGCTGTATATCATTTTGGTCCCCTTACTTCTTGGAACTTCTTTTCTATCACTCTCCTTGCTCATTCTAATCAAGCAACACTGATGTTACTATTCTTCAAAGACTCCAGACCTGCATGTCCTAGCCCAGATCTTTGCACTGGCTCTTCCTTCTGTCTAGGAAGCTTTTCTCCTGGAGTACCATCTCTAGCTCTCTCTATTTCTTTGTGACTACTAAAATGTTACCTTCTCACAAGTTTTATCTTAAACACCCTGATTAAATTAAACTAAACCTTACAGACTCTGGTATTTTCCAAACCCCTTTCCTGCTTTATTTATCTACAGTATTCATGGCCTTCTAACTTATTGTGTACTTTATTTATATATTTGATTTCTAGCCCCACTAGAATCTATGCTCTATAAAGTCCAGAGATTGTCTTTTTTGTTCCCTGCTGTATTTCCAGTACCTTAAAATGTCCCTAGCACAAACTAGGAATTCACTAAATATTTGTTAAATGATTAAACTCTTTAATTAATGAATGGGAACTCAGAAGTGCTGGTTAAATGAGTCAGTGAAGAATAAAAGAATGCAAAGACTTCTGAACTGTGTTTGGAGTAAGAATTTTCCAAGAACAAAGATACAGATGTCTGAATGCAGGGAGTAGTTGATAATGGGGAAGTAGGCAGGACCTTGATGAATAATTATCCTGAAGATTAAAAAGGTGGGACCTGAGTTAAGCCAAAAGTATACATGATCAGGTCTCTGCTTATAACTTTGCAACAATATGGAAAGTAACTCCCAGGAGATGAAAACCTGAGGCAGAAATATCAGTTACATGTGGCTATCAGAAGGAGGCCTGAAAAAAAGCAGTGACAGTGGGCAAGATTAGAATGGAATTTCAGCATTGTAATAGCTTAAAATTGAAATTGTTTGTGTGGAGTCATGCTTACAGTCACTTTAAGAAGGCAGAACTTGATTTATTCTTGCAGCTCTTGCTACTGAGGATTTGAGGCAATGATAGACAGCCTTATGACTCAGAAAGCAGAACTCAGTGTGGAATGCTAGACTACTTTATAATGAAAATGACCTTGGAAGAGACAGAAATTAAAGTTAATGCTTTAACAATTCAATAGATTCTGATTTATTCCTCAAATAGAGCAATCTTAGTAGCATAAGTAGGGTCCATACTAGAGAAGGAAGTCTTTATTTACTGAGTGATTACCAGACCTTTTCTTTTTCAATACTGAGGAAACTTTGCAAATCAAGACTAGAGGTATTGTAGGGTCCTAACACATAAGCTCCTCCATTTATATGTTTGCTTTCTTCCAAGATAAGGAGAATCCAGAAAATCCCAAGCAATAAAAATGTAAGACATAAACAAATAGTCCCCATGGAAAACTTCTTCCATCAAGCATTTCATGTTCTGAGTTTTAGAGCTATGATAGTTTGCAAGCTCTGCAAAAGGAAATACCATCTATCCAGCCTTATTTAGAAGGTGTGACTCATTACATATTGCAATGAGAAAATGTGTTAAGACTTTGGAGAGCCCTTCCTACTCACAGAATCTTGGGCACATGCTAACTTTGTCCTCTTAAAAACAAATTGTCAATTCTAGGTCTACATTGTGGAAACTTTAGGTCTTCTAACATTGTGTTTCTGTCTTGTAGAATTAATATTTACTTGTGAAATCCATGATAAGATTGTGTTTAGTATATATGTATTACCTAATATTCCCCTTTAAAACCCTATCTGAAACTTGTTCATTATGCTAATAGAGAATATTTAGAATAATTTCAGCCTTGTCTGATGAGAAGACATAACTTTTCAGTAAAAGTAAGACAATTTTCTTGTAAATAAATTTGATTTCAGATTTGTGAGCTATCAGTCTTTAATGCAAATGAAAGGTCTACTAATTCTATATCTTCTCAGAGTATTGGAAAAAATGATCTTGAATGATGTACTAGCCTAAAATAAAATAGTCTAGGGATATTAGTCTTACAAAAAAGACTTTTTCCAAGCAAGTGTAAATTCATGCCTAAGCAGTAGTAAAATGAAGTATTTTCATATAGATAGGGACACTGTAGATAAGTATAGATGATCTCTCACATATTTTGGACATGTTATTTGTACTGATCCATCCCTAGAGACAGATGTCATGTTTGTTAGAGAGTCAGCAAAAAAGAATAAGACCCTTGATAAGATGGATTGACAGTATCTGCAACAATGGACTCAAACATAGCAACGATTGTGGAGAAGACAGAGGAATGAACAGTGTTTCATTCTGTGGTACATAGGGTTGCTGTGAGTCAGAACCGACTTGATGGCACCTACCAACAACAACCTGGTCACTCGCTATGAGTCAAATTTGATTCAATGGTAAGAGGCTTGGATTTTCATATTTTTGAACATTTATGTACTTGGGTAACTAACACACATTTGAACACTAGAAGATCAAATTGAAATCATGTCCAAAATCCTTTTTTTGGGTCACAGTTTTAGATGGGAGGTTTTTTTTTTTTTTTTTTAATTAAGAATACAACAAGTACTTTTGTATAAAAAACAATTTTGGAAAATAAATATAGTACCTTCCTCCAAGGAAGTGGAAAGATTTCTTTCTAGCACAAGATGTTATAGATATCTCCTTCTGAAACAAAAATTAGGTTTGCTAGCTGGTCCTTTGCATGAATGGGGCTTTCTAAGATAAGTGTTACTCAGCTGTAATACAAACCCACTGACTTTGTACTATCCATCTGGGCCCCTCTGCATTTTTTTCATGGGACTTGGGACAAAAGATAATATGTGAGCATGAAGCTCATGCAGCTTGTTGGACTGGGAGTAATAAAGCCTTTGGGCTCTGACCCAGATGTCTTGTTTCTTCTACTAGTACCTGTGAAATTGAGACAGGTTTACTTGCTAGGTCACAAAGAGTGACATCACTGGATTTAGTGTCACCCAGTGCAGCAATTTATTGTGTCACCTTCTCCTCATGGTCCTTCTTCATTACCAGACCATACAAAACATTTGTCAATTTTAATACTAGAATATCATGTCATAAGATAGTTTTAAATTTCTTCAATATAATCTTTCTTAGATCTCGTTGTGTTATTGTTGTTATATGCCGTAGAGTTGGCCCCAACTCATATGAATACTAAAAACAAAATCATTTCACAAAATCTTTCTACACTGAATTGCAACATTGACAGTTACAACATCATTCGTATCTGAGTGGAAGGCTTTTTTATTTTTCTCCTTATTTTCTTTCAATTGCTACTTAATTCTCAAAAAAGTTATGGATATAGGTTCACAAATACTAATTATCTCAATACTGTAGTTAACCAGTAGAAAATTTGACAAAATCATTACTATTAAAAACACCTGCAGCAATAAAAACAGCAGTGTATGCTTACAGCATATTCAGGCAAAACAAAGTGATTTAAAGTGTCATTATAATTGAATAATAGTGGCAGATCTGACCAGAGTGCAATATAAAGTTTAAAAAGTAAATTAGCATAGAGTATCAGCCTTGTAAATATACTGATACATGTATGGAAGGCTTACAAAAAATATTTTTGTTGTTACAACTAACTTTTTATTAAAAAATAATATTTATTTTGCTGAAACATTGCATAAAATTTTAGAGATAGTCATTCAGTGTCACATCTTCTGATATTGTCACTTGGTGCACTCCCCCACCCCGACCCCCCAGTGATGCCACTGGAGTAACATATTAACTCTTAACAGTTCTCAGCTCTCCTTATAATCACTTAAAGCCAATGAATTGATCCAATTATTATGATTTCATCCTTTGTTATGCTTCTTGTCACTTACTGAATTCCAATCATATTGCCCTCTTTGCCTTCTTTAGAATACTCCAGAAACACTCCACCTTAGGAACTTTGCAGTAGCTATTTCTTCTTCTTGAATTTCTTGTCGTTCAGACATCCAAATGATGCTCAATAATTAGTCATTGAATAAATAAATTTTTAATATTATAAACCAAGTGACCCAAGAAATACCCAAGATCTCTGTAAATTAAAGATTGATTCATGAATGAGTCTCTTTAACATAATAGAGTTTGTCTCTATTTTGTGATTTGACAGATTTCTTCCAAAGGAAGCATAATCTTTAAGCAATAGAGTTACTCTAACAGCCTAATGTCACATGAGGATCAAGTAAATGTACCCCTTGGGACAAAAAATAAATGCAGACTAAGAATGAATACCATCACTCATCTCTCAGTTTGTCAGGCTGTTGGCTTATGTGTTGCTGTGAGGCAGGATGCTATGGCACTGATATTTAAAATACTAGCAGGGATACTATGGTGGACAGGATGTAGTGGAGCTTATAGATTAAGACAGACTAGAAGAAGGACAAGGTACTTCTGAAAAAGTCAGCCACTGAAAACCGTATGAATAGCTGTGAAACACTGGTTTATATAGTGCTAGGAGATGAGTCCTAAAGTTGGAAGACACTCAAAATACAACTGGAGAAGAGCTGCCTCTTCAATGTAGAGTCAACCTTAATGATGTGAATAGTGTAAATATTTCAGGATCTTCATTTGCTGATGGTGAATAACTCTAATTGGGAAGAAACAGTTGCACACATTAATTAATAATCAGAACTTGGGAATATAGGAAAATTGGAGGTTGTCAAAATGAAATTGAATGGATGGATGTAGACTGATATCCTAAACATTAGTGAGCTGAAGTGGACTAGCATTGGCCATTTTGAATCAGACAATCATATGACCTACTATGCTAGGAATGAAAAATTGAAGAATTGTTTTGCATTCATCATCAAACAGAACATTTCAGAATAGATCATGAAGTAAAATGCTGCCAGTGACAGGATAATATATATGTGCCTACAAGGAAGAACAGATACTATGTCTATTATTCAAATTTATGCCCCAACCACTAATGCCAAAGATGAAGAAATTTAAGATTTTTACCAACTTCTACTGTCTAAAATTGAGCAAACATGCAATTAAAACATATTGATTATCGCTAATGAATGGAAAGTTGGAATGAAAGTTGGAAACAAAGAAGAGTCACCAGTAGTTGGAAAATATGACCTTGGTGATAGAAATGAGGACATAGATCACATGATAAATTTTTTAAGATCAACACCTTAATGCTTGCACATACTATCTTTCCACAACACAAACAGCAGCTATACACATGGACCTCACCAGATGGAATACACAGGAATCGTAGCTACTACATCTGTGGAAAGAGGTGATGAAGAAGCTCAATATCATCAGTCAAAACAAGGCTAGGAGCTGATTGTGGAACAGAGATCATCAATTCCTCACATAAAAGTTCAAGTTGAAGCTGAAGAAAATTCAAACAAGTCCACAGGAGCTAAAATACTATCTTTACTATAACCACCCTAATATAGAGACCATCTGAAAAATAGAATTGACACCTTGAATACCAAAGACTGAAGACCAGATGAGTTGTAGGATGATATTACAGATATCATACACAAAGAAAACAAAAGGCCATTGAAATGACAATAAAGATGAAAAAACAAAAATGGATTTCAGAAGGGACGTTGAAATTTACTCTTGAGAGGGTAGTACCTAAAGTGAATGGAAGAAATGATTAAATGAAAGGGCTGAACAGATTTCAAAGGGTATCTAGAGAAGACAAAGTATTAGAATGAAATGTGAAAAGTTATGAAATGTACATAGTTAAGAAGGGCACAGGGAGAGGGGTCACAGGGAAAGGCAGGAAGGAGAGTGGTTTATGGCTGGAGATGGTAATCAGGTGTGAAATCAGATGTACATGAACTGTTAATATAAATAAATTTTGCTCTGTAAATTTGCACCCAAAATATAATTTAAAAAAAAAAATGTGAAAAGATCTGGAGTTATAAAATAAAGGGAAGGACACAATCAGCATCTCTCAAGCTGAAAACAATGAAGAAAAAAATTAAAGCCTTGGGTTACAATATTGAAGGACTGTATGGGTAAAATATTGACTGATGCAGGAAGCATCAAAAGAAGACAGAAGGAATGTACAGAGTCACTATACCAAAAAGAAGTGGTCGATGTTCAGCAAATTCAGGAAGTAGCATATGATCAAGAATCAATGTCTTGAAGGAATAAATCTAAGTTATACTGATGGAATTGCCATAAAACAGCACTCTAGGATTTAACAGAATACCCACTGAGATATTTCAACAAACAGATGCAGTGCTGGAAACACTTATTCATTTATTCCAAGATATTTGGAAGACAATCTCAAAAATCCTATCTAACCAACTGACTAAAGAGATCCATATTTGTCCCCATTCCAAAGAAAGGTGATCCAACACTTTGTGGAAATTATCAAACAGTATAATTAATATAACACTCAAGTAAAATTTTGCTGAAGATAATTCAGAAGTGGTTGCAGCAGTATATTGACCGGAAACTTCCACAAATTCAAGCTGGATTCAGAAGAGGATGTGGAAAAGAGAAAGCATTGTTGATTTCAGATGGATCTTGGCTGAAAGCAAAGAATATTAGAAAGATGTCTTATTGACTATGAAAAGATATTTGACTATAAGAATCATAACAAATTATACATGTCATTGCACAAATGGGGATTTAGGAACATTTAATTGTGCTCGTGAGAAGCCTGTACAATGACCAAAAGGCTATTGCTCAAAAAGGAAGGGAATGCTGCATGGCTTAAAATAAACAAGAGCGTGCATCAAAGTTCTGTACCACCATATTTATTTAATCTATATGCCGAGCAAATAATCTGGGAGGTGGCACTTTATGAAAAAGAATTGGAGGAAACTCATTAACACCCTGTGATATACAGATGACACAAACTTCCTTGCTAAAATGAAGATGACTTGAAGCACTTATGATGAAGAGCAAAGAGTACAATCTTCTGTATTGGTTACACCTCAACATAAGAAAACCAAAATTCCAAAGCTCGACTGCCTAGCAAGATCATGTAAATGGAGAAAAGATTGAAGTTGTCAGGGATTACTTGGATAAGCAATTAACACCCACTGAAGCAGCAGTCAAAAATCAGATGTCTTATTACAATGGGTAAATTTGCTGCTTTAAAAGACCTTTTTAAAATGATAAGGAGCATAGATATCACTTTGAAGACTAAGGTGCACCTAACCAAGCCATGGGAGTTCTGGTAGCATAGTGGCTAAGACACTTGCTTGCTAACCAGACGGCTGGTGATTCAAATCCACCAGCCACTCCTCGGAAGGAAAGTTGGGCAATCCTACTTCCGTAGTGATACTGCCTCGGAAACCCAAGGAGGGGTCGCTATGAGTCCGCCGACTCGACGGCACGTAACAACAACAACAACCAAGCCATGATATTTTCAATTGATTCATATGCATATGAAAGCTGGACAATGAACAAGAATGATTAAAGAAGAGTTGATGTCTTTGAATTGTGGTGTTGGTGAAGAATACTGAAAATACCATGGACTACCAGAAGAACAAACAAATCTGTCCTGGATGAAGTGCAGCTGGCATGCTCCTTGGAAGTAAGAACGGACAGGTTTTGTCTCACCTACTTTGGGCATGTTTTTAGAAGGGACCATTCCTTGGAGAAGGATATCATGCTTAATAAATTAGAGAGTCAGCAAAAAAGGGAAAAATCCTCAACAAGATGGATTGACACAGTGGCTACAGTACTAGGCACAAACATAGCAAGGCTTTTGAGGCTGGCACAGGACTGGGCAATGTTTCACTCTGTTGCACATAAGGCTGCTATGAGTCAGTGCTGATTGGAAGGCACCTAACAACAATAAGAATGAAAAAAGTCACAAATATAATCCTAATGAAAACATAATGAATTTTATTTTTTTATTTCCTTCCAAATTTTCAGAGAACTCTACTGAGCTAAAATTGCTAAGTTCAAAAGATAAATAATCAAACTTGATTATTTTAAATTATCAGAGAATTTTTAAAATAAATGAAATACATTTTAGCTCAGTGATTAGCAAACTTCTATTTAATTAACCTACTTATCTTTGCATTTTTAATTTATTTAACCCAAAGAAAATCTTCTTAGATGAAGTTCTTTAGATCTTAGACTCTGAAATCCAAACTTTTCTTTTGAATTTGATGTGATCTTCTTATCCAACTTGCAAATGGGCTAATGAAAACTTTAACAAAGATATTCTTGAAATGGACAGTGCTTATTAGGAGTCTGCATAGTATTTACCATTAAACCACCAGCAAAAGAAAAAAAAAAAAAAAACTTTCATGCTCACATGTTCTGTAAGAACAAATGAAAAGTACTGCAATTAGACCAAAAGTGCCAATTAAGGGAGAAAAGGAAAAAACTCAATCTGGTTTCTCAGAGAAAATAATGACAAAAGCTAAGTCTATTATTGGAAAAAATCTTTGAAATGAAATTCATGAAAGTAACTAAGAGAACAAGAAGGAATAATAATCAGGGAAGAAATACTTTGAAACTGTAGGTTTCTTGGGGTTCAGGAAAAATTTCTAGGGGCAATTTTCAATTAAAAATAATACAATACTTGATATTTGAAAAGTTCTACAGCATTCTTCATCTTTTCAATAAACCAAGTATAATAATTAAACAGTAAAGAAGCATATGTGAATTTGCTGAAATACCAATAAAAGTAAAAACTCTATCTTGTTGGTATTATAACTGCTACTATGCTCATTCAAGAAAACTCTCCAGGTACAATATGCTTACCTGAGTTTTTAAGACATTAATTGCATACAGTAGAGTCCAAGTTTTTGATAGAAAATATTTCAAATAAAATTTTTGTTTCCCTAGTATCTTAATGGGAGCTCCGGTGGCATAATGCCTAAGACATTTGACTGCTAACCAGAAGGCTGGTGGTTCAAACACACCAGCCACTCCTCGGCAGGAAGGCTGGGCAATCTACCTCCACAGTTTCCGCCTTGGAAACCCAAGGAGAGGTCACTATACTAGGACAATGAAAAAGGAAGACCGAAGAAAAGTTGATGTCTTTGAATTATAGTGTTGGAAAAGAGCCCTGGAAATACCATGGATTTTTAGATAAAGAAATCTGTCCTGGAAGATGTACATACCCACAGAATGCTCCTTGGAAGTACAAATGACAAGATGTTATCTCACCTAATTTGTTCATATTATCAGAAGGGACCATTCCCTGGAGAAGTATATCATGCTTGATAAAGTGGAGGGTCAGCGAAAAAGGAGAAGACCTTCAACGAGGATGATCAACACAGTGGCTGCAACAATGGGTTCAAGCATAGCAAGGATTGTGAAGGTGGAGGACAGCTGGGCAATGTTTGCTCTGTCATACACGGTCTCATTATTAGTTGGAGCCTACTTGATGCCACCTAACTACAACAGGTGAGCATCTTAATAAGTCTGCTTACATAATATGTTGGAACAATTAAAAAAAAGTATTTCATTTTTAAGTTGAATAAGTCCAGTTTAAAGAGCTTTCATTTAGAATGTGAGCTGCAACAATTAGCAGACACAAGGATGTGCCATCCAATCCTTTTTCAAGGTAGGATTTGCTGCAGTTTTGGAGTAAGTGCTGTTGTTGTTGTTGTTGTTGTTTGCCGTCGAGTCGGCCCCGACTCATAGCGACCCCTCCTTGGGTTTCCGAGGCAGTATCACTATGGAAGTAGGATTGCCCAACCTTCCTTCCGAGGAGTGGCTGGTGGGTTTGAACCGCCAGCCTTCTGGTTAGCAGTCAAGTGCCTTAGCCACTATGCTACCAGAGAGTAAGTGCAGAGGACAGCTATTCCATGGTTTGCCACCTCAGCAGAGTCTTACCTCATTTAAGGATAACTCATATATGGGGACAGAGTAAAACAAGAGAACAGAAGTAAGGTTAGAAAATGTTTTCCATAAAAAGCCAGATAGTAAAAAGTTTAGGCTACATGGTCTATAGAGTCACAACTAGTCAACTTTATGTTCGTATCACGAAAGCAGTCACAGATAATGAGCAGGGTTATGTTCTACTAAAACTGTATTTATGGACATTAAAATTTGAATGTCATACATTTTTCATTTATGGAGAAGTATTACTTAACTTCTTGGAACATGGAGGCATAAGTAGATGCATTCTCCTATCCCCCCATCATGATAATCCAGGAAAACAACCAGAAATAGTAGCCACTTTGCATGAAGTTTGAAAAACAACTGCATGGTTGCAGCAACAAAGTAAATGCTAAATCAAGAAAAGGGATATTTTAAATGATGGAAAAACTATTTTCTTTTCTATTCTCCAGCACCCGTGCCTCCCCTTTCTCAGATTCACAGTGGCAGCAGACTGGAGTCTCAGAAATGGGGCCTATTTTATGTCTCGGTAATGAATAGACTTTGCTAATGAATCATTGTACATATTTACTTTGACCTTATGGGGGCTTCCTGAAGGTGTAAAGAAGGACCCTCCTCCAGGTTTGCCTACCTTGGAATTCAGATAAGGTGGGAGGGGGAGGTAGTCAATACCTGAAGCTTGTAATACACTTTAGGTGCCTGGGGTTAAAGAGTGTAATGGAAGCATACAATTAATTTGTAGAGAATGAAGAAGAAGCCAATGTGAAAGTTTCTTGGAGGATTTAGCACTTTCCTCTTACCCTTTTGTTGGAGGAATTCAGAAAATAATTTGCTGACTCTGGCCAGAATGCTTGCATGCCAAAAAAAAAAAAAAATCTACCCTTTGACCTTAAACTAATCACTAAGTACAGACATGGTTGATAAGACTGGGAAAGGTACATTTTTGTTTTATTTTTCTTTG
Organism: Orycteropus afer afer; assembly: GCF_000298275.1. NCBI lineage: Eukaryota > Metazoa > Chordata > Mammalia > Tubulidentata > Orycteropodidae > Orycteropus > Orycteropus afer. The sequence continues at coordinate 233,140 of NW_006922384.1, read as the reverse complement.
CCCTTCCTTCCTTCCTTTGTTCCTTCCTTCCTTTTACCCTACCTTTCTTTCTTCCTTACTGGACTAAAAGGAATTTTTTTTTTTTTTTTAAATAGTAGTTGGGCATGCCAGGGCAGTAGAGTTCTCAATGTCTATATACATGCAGAGGGGCAGTCATTCCAAAAGATTTGTGGAGCTTATTGAACAGTCAGAGTCTGAAGTAGTACAGACCTCAGTCATTAAAAAAATTCAAATGATGGGGAAAGGGAAAAATTTGAGTTAACACCTTGTAGTATTCACAAGTCCCATTTCAACAGCAACAACAACAATAATAAAAAGTAAAAAAGAAGAAAAAGACACAGGAAAACATGACCATTCAAAAGAACATGATAACAGGACAAAAACTATTTGTATGGAAGCCCAGAAAATGGAAATGCTAGAAGTTTTTGAATACCGAAAATGGAGTCTCTCCTATAGCACACAGGCTAGTACCCTCTAGCATCTTAGTGCCTGAAAAGCTAGGTGCAGCAGTTTGAAACATTGAAAGTTATATACAAAAAGGAAGCAAAAAAAGTTCTTTCTTAAATAAAATTTCATGTAAATATATAACAACTAGTACTATGGTGCCTTTCATTGTAGTTCTGGTTATGTTCTTCATGATTTAAAGTGCCAGAGCATCAAAAAACAAATATAAGTTTATGTAATTGGGCACATGATGTATAAACATGTAATTTGTAATAACGGTGTAAAGAGAGAGGAAAAACTAGTAGGAATGGAGTTTTGTATGTTGTTGAAAATAGAATGGCATCAATTTAAACTAAGTTAAACTGGATTTTTATGAACTTACAGAGATAAATGTCCTTCCAGGAAAATATCAAACACAAGTATACATAAAAGCCATGGAGAAGGGAATCAAAATAATTCACTAGAAAAAAAACTGAACACAAAAAAAGAAAGATCAGAGGAAATAAATACCAAAAATATATGACACATACAAAATGATATTGTTAGTAAACTAATAGAAGTAAGTCCTTCTTCATTAGGACTTACTTTAAATGCAAAAGAGTTACATTTTCCAATCAAAAGACATAGAATTTCAAAATGAATTAAAAAAACATGCTTCATCCATATGCTGTCTAAAAGAGATAGGCTTAAACCTCAAAATAAAAATAGGTGAAAGAATGCAACAAAATATATTCCATGCAAATAATAACCAAAAAAGAAATGGAATGGCTGTATTAAAATCAGAAATAATAGAATTTAAGTCAAAATCTATCAGAAGAGACAAAGAAGGGCATTTCATAATAACAAAATGTCAGTTTATCAAGAAGATATAACAATAATAAATATATATGCATCTAATATCAGAAATCCAAAATATATCAAGTAAACACTGGCAGAACTGAAGAGAGAAAAAAATAAAAGACAGCTCTCCAATAATAGCAGTAGACATCACTTTTAATAATGGATAGAATACCTAATAATAAGATCAAAAGTAAAATACAAGATTTGCACAAAACTATAAAATGGACTGTCAGAAGAATGAACAACTATGTCTTAGAAAAGTACAGTCAGAACATTCCTTAGAAGTGAAGATGGTGAGACTTTTTCTTATGTATTTTGGACATGTTATCTGAAGGAACCAGTACCTTTGAAGTCATCATGCTTGGTATAGTGGAGGGTCAGAAAAAAAGAGGAAGTCCCTCAACAACATGCATTAACACAGTGGCTGCAACAATGTGCTCAAATATAGCAATTATTGTGAAGATGATACAGAGCTGGGTGCTGTTTTGTTTTGTGGTACATATGATTGCTATAAGTTAGAACTGATTCAATGACATCTAACAACCATAACATAAAATAATTAGATGGAACAGACATATCTAGGGCACTCCACCAAACATTATAGCTCAATACACATTTTTTTTTTTTTCTCCAGATCATATGGATTATTCCAGGAGAGACTATTGCTAGGTCACAAAAAGATTTTCAGTAAATTTAAGAAGCCTGCAATTATACAGGCTTTTATATTTTCTGTGTTATAGCTAAGAAATTATATATTCTCTGACCATAATGAAGTGAAATTAGAAATTGATACCAAAAACTAAGCATAACTCACTGAAAGTGAGTCATTTCCAACTCACAGTGACCCTATAGGATAGAGCATAATTTCCCTAAAGGATTTTCAAGGCTTATGGTTTCAAATTGCTAAGTTTTCCTGGTCAGCAGTGTAACACTTTAACAACAGTGCCACCAGAGCTCCTCAAACATTTACTAAGACAAGAACAAGTCCAAATCTGTAGTTAAAAAAACACACTAATTAGATAATTTAAGAGAAAGGAAGAAAATGGTTTGTTATATCCATAAAACAGAACATAAATACATCAGTAATATTCTCAAATAAAACCCATAATAACCCTTTCATCCACCCGGTCTTATATAGTTAGTTTCCGTTCTACATGGAATCTGGATTAATTGCAGTCTGTGAACCCAACAGATTCTACACAAGAGTTCTGGAAATCTTGAATCACTTTAGAGGTATCCAAGCTGAAAATATCATACTCTTTTTCATAAGTCCTTTTTAGCAGACATATTACTGGAAAATTTTATGAGTAGTCCTGAAACATTGTCTGATACTATGCCAGAAGATGAGTCACTCAAGTCAGAAGGCACTCAAAATATTACTGGGAAATACCTCCTTCATTAGAGTAGAGCCTACCTTAATGACATGGATAAAGTAGAGCTTTTAGGGCCTCCATTTGCTGAAGTGGAAAAACTCATATTAGAAGAAATAGCTGTAAACACCCATTGATAATTGGAGCATGGAATGTACAAAATATGAAACTAGAAAAATTGGAAATTGTCAAAAATTAAATGGAAAGCACAAAGATTGATATCCTAGGCATTAATGAGTTGAAATGGACCAGTTTTGGCCATTTTGAATCAGATAAACACATGATCTACTACGCTGGAAATGATAAATTGAAGAGGAATGGTGTGACATTTGTTGTCACAAAGAATATTTCAAGATCTATTCTGAAGTATAATGCAGTCAGTGATAGAACAATATCCATATGCCTACAAGGAAAGCCAATTAATACTACTGCTATTCAAATTTATGCACCAACCACCAAAGCCAAAGATGAGGAAATTGAAGATTTTTACCAACTTCTGCAGTTTGAAATTGACCAAACATGCAATCAAGATGTGCTGATTATCACTGGTGACTGGCACGCAAAAGTTGGAATAAAAGTAGAATCACCATTAGTTGGAAAATTTGGCCTTGGAGATAGAAATAATGCTGGAGATCACAAGAATTTTGCAAGATTGATGACTTATTCCAGAAGGCTGGTGGTTCAAACTCCTCAGAAGGACAGCTGGGCAATCTACTTCCATAGTGATACTGCCTCAGAAACCCAAACAATGGTTGCTATGAGTCTGGTCCGACTCCATGGCCCATAACAACAACAACGACTTATTTGTTGCAAATACCTTTTTTCAACAACACAAATGGTGGCTGTACACATGGACTTCACCAGATGGAATACACAGGAATCAGATTGACTATCTCTGTGGCAAGAGGCAATGGAGAAACACAATATCTTCAGCCAAAAAAAAGGCCAGGAGATGATTGTGGAACACAGTATCAACTGCTCATTTGCAAGTTCAAGTTGAAGTTGAAGACAATTAAAGCAAGTCCACAAGAGCCAAAATATGACCTTGATTATATCCTTCCCAAATTTAAAGACCATTTAAATAATAGATTTGATACATTGAACACCAGTGACTGAAAAACAGAGGAATTGTGGGATAACATCAAGCATATCATTCATGAAGAAAGCAAAAGGTTATTAAAAAAGACCGGGGAGGGGGGGGAAGAAAAGACCAATATCAGGAGAGACTGTGAAACTTATCCTTCAACAGAGAGTAGCTAAAGAAAATGGACAAAATGACTAGATAAAAGAGCTAAACAGAAGATTTCAAACAGCATCTCAAGAAGACAAAGTCAATTATTTTAATGAAATGGTCAGGGACATGGAGTTGGAAAGCCCAAAGGGAAGAACATATTCAGCATTTCTCAAGCTGAAAGAGCGGAAGAGGAAATTTAAGCCTCAAGTTGTAATATTAAAAAATTCTATGGGCAATATATTGGATGATGCAGGAAACATCAAAAGAAGATGGAGGGAATACACAGAATCACTATCAAAAACAATTGGCCCTCAAAACCAGAAGAACTAGATGGTGCCTGGCTACCAATGCCAACCACTCTGGAAAGGATCAAATCTGGAGATCCTGGATAGAGTGGGATGGAAAACGTGGAACAAAATCCAAAAACTCAATAATGACCAGAATTACTCGTCAGATGAAATCTGGTGAGACTCCCAATACTGTGGACCTGGAATACATTCTGTTCCTGGAATAAAACTTACCCCCAGTGGTGTGCTCTCAGCCTAATAGTTAACAAGATGTACACACAGACCACTCAACCCAGGATGCCGCATCCACATACCCTATGGCAATACATCCCTTAGAACAATAGATATCAGAGGACCAACATTCAAACTGAGGAAATGCAGAACAAACAGGAGTGCATAATTATGAGGGGCACAGGGTTGCAGGATAAGGAGGGAAGGAGACTGAGTTAGGGTTGGACATGGCGAACAGGCAATGAAGCTAAATGTACGTGTAATGTTGGATGTAAAACAAGCTCTTACAAAATAATAATAAAAAACCATGAAATAACTGTTCAATAACATTTTGCTTTGCATATCAAAATATACCTAACATATGAAATCACCAGGCAAAGCAATGTCAAAATGCAATATGAAGAATTTAACATTTAAAAACAGAGATTATACATATATTAAAATATGGCTTTAGGTTTTACATTTAGGTCTTTTATCCATCTTGAGTTAACTTTTGTATATGGTGAGAGATATGGACGTTGTTTCATTTTTTCTGCAAATGGCCATCTGGTTTTTCCAGTACCATTTATTAAAGAGATTATCTCTATCCTATTGAATGGGTTTCAGAAGTTATTCAAAGTCAGCTGTCCATGGGTGAATGGATTTATTTCTGGGTTCTCAATTCTGTTCTATTGGTCTGTGTGTCTGTCATTGTACCAAAACCAGGCTGTGTTCACTACTGTGACTGTGTCGTAGGTTTTGAGATCAGATAATGTGAAGACTCCAACTTTGTTCTCCCTCTTTAAATATACTTTGCTTATCCAAGGCCTCTTTCCTTCCATATAAGATTGCTGTGGTAGTTAATGTTGTGTGTCAACTAGGCTGGGTCATGGTTTTGAGCGGCTGGGCAGCTGGATGTAGTTATTCACCATGAGATTGTAATCACCTTCATGGTGGTACCTCCTATGAGCATCTAAGTAGTTGCTTATGGTGTAACCTTCTTCTAGTATACAAGAAGATTTGCTTTTGACATGTTTGAACCCTGAATTTGGCTCTCTTTATCTCTAGTTCTTAGACTTGAACAAGTAGCCTGCTGATCTTGAGGTTGTTCTGGACTTGAAACTGCCACTTTGCTTTCTGATCTTGTGATTGTACCATTTCACCTCCCAACCTTGGGTTCATCAGCTTCAGCAGCCAGCAGCTACCTGAGTTAAGAGATGTCTTCAGCTCCAGTGGACTTAGAACAAGAGACTGAACAGAAGCCCAATGTTGAGGAGCCTTCACACAGCCTCTGGAGCTCACTCTGGATTGTATCTTGTTGCCTCTTAAACTACAAGAGAATACATTGCTGTTTGTTAAAGCCATATACTTTTGGTATTTCTGTTTTGTCAGCATTAGAGAACCAAAAAAAATTGATTATTAGTTTTTCTATCTTTTTAAAGAATGATGATGGGATCTGGATAGGGATTGCATTACATCTGTAGATCAATTTGGGTACTGTTGTTATTGTCACAATGTTAAATATTCCTATCCATGAGCATGGATATCTATATCTATATCTATATCTATATCTATATCTATATCTATATCTATATCTATATCTATTTCATTTTGGTAGGTCTCTTTTGGTTTCTTGTAATAGTCTTTTGTAGTATTCTTTCCATAGGTCTTTTGTATTTTGGGTTAGATTTATACCTAAGTACTTCATCTTTTAGGTGGCTATTAAAAGTTATTGTTTTCCTTATTTCTGTTTTAGAGTTATTTTTGTTAGAGGAATCTGATTTTTGTATATTGGTCTTATACCTTGCCACATTTCTGAAACATTCTATCAGTTCCAGCAGTTTTCTTGCTAAGTGTCTAGGATTTATTATATATAGGATTTTATCATCTGCAAATAGAGATCATCTTACTTCTTTGTCAATTTTCTGTTGTTGTTAGGTGCCATAGAGTCATTTCTGACTCATAGTGACTCTGCACACAGCAGAACGAAACACAAAACGCAAAACAGTGCCTGGTCCCATGCCAGCTCTATGACCATTGCTGTAATTGACCCCATCACTGCAGCCACTGTGTCAATCCATCTCATTGAGGGCCTTCCTCTCTTTCATCGACCATCCATCTTACCAAGCATGACATCCCTCTCCAGGAAATGGGTCCTTCTGATAACATGACCAAAATAAGTAAATGTATTTTGTATATGGGGATGACAGAGCGAGCAGCAGCAGCAGGGATTCAGAAAAGGGGAGGGACCCAGGCCAGACCCTCAAGAGGCAGCAAAGTGGGGGGGAAAAGCTGTGGGAGAACAGACCAAGCAGTGACAGGGATCCAGGTAAGGAGAGGGCAGAGAGGTTTCAAGCACATAAGGGAGAAAAACTTGTTTGTCAGTTTGTCGATTTAGATGCCTTTTATTTTCTTTTATTGCCTTATTGATCTGGCAAGGACTTTCAATACCATATTGAATAGGAGTAGTGAAAAAAGACATCTTTGTCTTATTCTTGCTTGCAAGAAGAATTCTTTCAATCTCTCATCATTGAGAATAATATTGGCTGTTTGTTTTGTGTATACATGTTTAATTAGGTTGAGGAAAGAATAACAAAGTAGAAAGTTTCATACCCCCTATCCTCAAAACCTACTCTATAGGCAAAACAGTAGTCAAAACAGCTTAATGGTATGAAGACAGACATATATATATAAGTGGGACAGCATTGAAAATCTAGAAATAGTTCTAGCCACCTGTGGTCAGCTGATCTTTGACAAAGGGCCAAAATTCATTAAATGTGGAAGACATGCTATTTAAAAAATGGTACTAGCAAAATTGCATATCTACTTGCAGAGAAATTAAACATGATCCATACCTCACATGATATACAAAAAGTAACTCAAGATGAATCAAAGACCTAAATGCAAACTTAGGAACCATGATGTATGGCACAATTAGACCACCAAACATAATAAAAAATGCACAAAGATGAGAAGATACCTAGAGGACTGGGAGATTCTGAAAAATTAAATTCTAATGCACATCAAAAGACTTCTACACAAAAGTGCAAAGAGAATCTACAGATTGTGAAACAATATTTATCAAAAAATAGAAAAAATATAATATCTCAACATGAAAAAGACAAACAATCCAGGTGAAAAAGACAAACAATCCAGGTAAAAAATGGACAGAGTACATGAGCAGACACTTCACCAAAGAAAATATTCACGCAGCTAACAAGCATGTGAAGAAATGCTCATGATCTTTGGTAATTAGAGAGATGCAAATCAAAACAAAAGTGAGATATCATCTCACACCAGAAGTAATAGTAAAATTCATCAAGTCAGGAAACAACAAATGCTGAAGTGGTACAGAGAGATTGAGACTCTCATATACTGCTGGTAGAACAGTAAAATGGTAAAACCAGTATGGAAAATGGTATGACATTTCCTTAAAAAGTTGAAAATAGAAATACCATTTGATACAGCAATACCACTACTAGGTACATATACTAAAGTGGTGAGAGCCAGGATACAAATAGATATATTCACATACATGTCCATCACATTACTATTGACAATAGCAAAGAGATGGAAACAACCTAAGTACCTATCAATGGATGAATGGGTAACAAAACTATGGTAAATACACACAATAGAACACTATTGAACATTAAAGAATAATGAAGAAGCCACAAAATACCTCATAATGTAGATGAACTTGGAGGAAATTATGCTGAGTGAAATAAGATAATGATAGAAGGACAAGTATTGTATGAGTCCAATATAATAACAAGTCAAGGAAAGGTTTACACACAGAAGGAAATTTTTTTGTTGATTACCAAGGATGAGAGGGGAGCAGAAGGGAGAGAATGTTGCTAGCTAGATAAGAGACACATGGTGATTTGGGTGAAGGGAAAGGCAAGATACCAAAAGCAGGTGACCAACACAATATCAATAAGGAAAAGGAAGAAACAGGGAGGTGCACAAGAGGGACAGACAGCAAAGGAAAATAGTATTACATACACAATACTGCATTATCAGTAATAACAAACATTAATCTATGGATGGATGCATAAGTAGACAGGCAAGATGATCAGGTATGGGTAAGTGAAAGGGAATATACAAATGATCAAATATAGGCTTTGCCGGTGTTACTTTTCCATATGTTTTTATATCCACTATAAAAATGTTTACATATGTACAATACGGTTAAGAGGAGACAAAGTTACAACTTCTTAGCCACAGCCAAACACTTTGAAGGAGTTAATTGCTGGTCCTGGGGCTTGGAGCCATCATTTCAGGGGACATCAAGATCAACTGGCACAGCACACTACACAAAAATATTTTTCTACTCTCTACTTTCTCATGAGTAGTTATTGGGATCTTAAAAGCTTGCAAGTGGTCATTCATGAGGCAACTATATGTCTTTCATCTGGGACAAAGAAGAGTGAAGAGAATCGAAGACACATGGAAACATTTAGTCCAAAGGACTAGTGGGCCATGGGAAACTCACCGTTCATGACCTTGAGACCAGAGCTAGAAGGTGTCCATCTTCTACTGCCAACCATTCAAAATGGTATAAAAATTGGAGATCGTGGACAGAATGGGATAAAAATGTGGAACAAAATTCAAAATCATAAAGAATACCAAGATTATTTGTCTGATAGAGAATGGTGAAACCTCCTAGACTGGAATTGAAATCATTCCCATGGCTTCTCCTTCAGTCAAACAATAGACAAGATTATGAGGTAAACAATTACACCAAGGAAATACACTCCTTGGAACAATACAGATCAGAACAGCAGCATTTGTGCAGGGAGAAAGTTCAGAAGAGAGGAATGCAAAGTAAAGAAGGACACGAGTAAAAGGTAACCACAGGGAGGAAGTAGGAAGAGAGCTGCTAATGTTGTGGGCATTGTAATCTGTGTCATGGAACAAAAAGTGTATGAACTGTTGAAAAGAAAATGAATTTGCTCTGTAAACTTTCACCCAATTCACAATAAAAAGTTAAATAAAATAATTATGCTGAGGAATTTCCTTTTGATTCCTTTTTTTCTGAGTAATTTCTGAGTATCAATAATGGATGTTGAATTTTGTCAAATGCCTTTTGTGCTTCAATTGATATGATCATGTTGTTTTCCTTACTTTTAATTATGTAAAAATGCTACATTACATTGATTATTTTACTAATATTGAACCAAACTTGCATACCCAATGCGAACCCAACTTTGCTGTGGTGTATTATTTTTTTTATATGTTGTTGTATTCTATCCGATAGTATTTTGTTGAGAATTTTAGCATCATTGTTCATGAGGCACATTGGTCTGCAACTTTCTTTACAGTGATTGCACGTGGTTTTGGTATATGGGTAGAAAGAGTTTAGGAAAAGTCAATCCTTTTCCATGTTCTGGAATAGTTTGAGTGGAATTGCTGTTATCTCTTCTGTGAATGTTTGTTGGAATTCACCAGTGAAACCATTTTGGCCAGAAATTTTTGTTGTTGGGAGGTACATTTTTATGACCTGTTCTTTTGTTCTTTTGTGATGGATCTGTTCAAATTTTCTACCTCAACTGTGTTAGTCTGGGAAGGTAATGTGTTTCTAGAAATGTCTCTATTTCTTCTAGGTTTTCATATTTGTTGTTGTTGTTGTTGTTAAGTGCCGTCAAGTTGTTTCCGACTCATAGCGACCCCATGCACAGCAGAACGAAACACTGCCCGATCCCGCGCCAGCCCCACAATCCATGCTATACTCGAG
>NW_006922384.1:219867-222453 GCF_000298275.1 Orycteropus afer afer | reverse complement strand
TCAACCTTCATCAGTAGATGCCTTAAGTCATCCTCACTTTCAGCAAGCAAAGTTGTATCGTCTGCATATCTCAGGTTGTTAATGATTCTTCCTCCGATCCTGATACCACGTTTTTCTTCATATAGTCACCTTTCTTTGCAAGTTAATCATGCTATTTTGTTATTATCCTTTTCATCTGAGTATTTTCTGTTATGACATCATCTATTTCATTTCTTATTCACACTATTTACATAGTGTCCTTTTCCTTTTTAAAACTTGCCAGTGGTTTGTCAATTTTATTAGTTTTTCAAATACACAAGTTCTAGTCTTGATCCACTCTTCTGTGGATCATGATCCTGTTGTGCTCCCTACAACTGTCCATGAGTGAACTATGCACCATTCAGCCTAGAGATCTTGGATTCGCCATTTGATGGAGTCAACAGCCAGTATACTGCCTGCCAACATTGAGTGCATCAGCCCCTGCAGCTGTGTGAGTCTGGAAAATTTTCCCACTTAATGTTTGATCCAAGAACTTGAGACTTGCCATCTTCTATAAGTGTGTGAACCATTTTCTTAAGATAAATTTCTCTTTCTCTTTCTCTCTGTTCTGATTACCTAGTGCCACTATAGGTAAATATTTTGGATATTTAAAGTGATAGAGGGCACAACCATTTGAATGTTTACAAGTGGTGGCCATTTTGTATATTTAAAGTGACCGAGGACTCAGCCATTTTGAATGTTTACAAGCAGTGGCCATTTTGGATATTTAAAGTGACTGAGGGTGCAGCTATTTTTAATGTTTACAAGTGGCAAGCATTTTGGATTTTAAAGTGATAGCATCCTCTTTCAGATTCCAGGGACCTAAGAACAGGCAGCAAGGTGGGAAGCAGGGAGAGGACAGAAAAGGCAAAAGGGACCAGAACAGATTGAGGAGTCAGTCACAGGGACCCAGTTGAGGAGTGGGACCCCAGGCCATGTCCCACAAGGAGCAAGGTGGGAAGGTAGAGAGAGGACAGAAAAGGTAAAGGGGACTTCAACAGATCTAGGAGTTAGCCACAGGAATCCAGGTAAGTGTGGTTGGAAGGGTTTCCAACAGCTAAGGGAGACAAACTTGTCTGGTGGTTTGTCCTACTGTGGTAACGTGTTGCTGTGAGTTTAGAGGCTGTGCCACTGGTGTTTTAAAACCCAGTGGGATGCACCTGTTGCACAGTTATCATCCCGGCTTGCAGACTGAGACAGACTAGGAAGAAGGAGGAGGCAATCTACTTCTCAAAGAATTGGCCAGGGAAAACCTTATGAACAGCAGAGAAACACTGTCTGATACATTACTGTAAAAATTTATGAATAGTCTAAAAACATTGTCCAATACAGAGGAAGAAGATGAATCACTTAGCTTAGAAAGCTCTCAAAGTAGGACTGGAAAAGAGCTACATTATCAGAGCTTTACTCATATGGGTAAGGTAAAGCTTTCAAGACTTCCATTTGTGACATGGCACCACTCAAATTGAGTAGAAACAGCTGCAAACATGCATTAATAATCAGAACATGGAATGTATGAAGTATGAATCTAGGGAAATTGGAAGTTATGAAAAATGAAATGGAATACATAAAGATTGATATCATAGGCATTAGTGAGCTGAAATGGACTGGTGTTGGCCATTTTGAATCAGACAACCATATGATCTACTATGCTGGGATCAATAATTTAAAGAGGAATGGCATGGCATTCATCATCACAAAAGGATATTTCAAGATCTGTCCTGATGTACAATGCTGTCAGTTATAGGATAATATCCATACACTTACAAAGAATACCTGTTAATAAGACTATTATTCAAATTTATGCACCAACCATCAAAGCCAAAGATGAGGAAATTGAAGATTTTTATCAACATCTGCAGTCTGAAATTGACCGAACATGCAATCAGGATGTGTTAATTATCACTGGTGACTGGAGAAAAAGTTGGAAATAAACAAGAATCACCAGCAGTTGGAAAATTTGGCCTTGGTGACAGAAATAATGTTAGAACTCACATGGTAGAATTTTGCAAAACCAATGACTTGTTCATTGCAAACACTTTTTTTCAATAACACAAGTGGTGGCTGTACAAGTGGATTTAACTAGATGGAACACATAGGAATCAGATTGACTACATATGTGGCAAGAGGTGATGGAAAAGCTCAATATTTTCAGCCAAAACCAGGCCAGGAACAGATTGTGGAACAGACCATCAATTGCCCATATGCAAGTTTAACTTGAAGTTAAAGACAATTAAAACAAGTCCACGAGAACCACAATATAATCTAGAATATATAACTCCTGAATTTAGAGACCATCTAAAGAACAGATTTGATGCATTGATCACCAGTGACCGGAAACCAGATGAATTGTGGGATGACATCATCCATAAAGAAAGCAAGAGATCACTAAAAAGACAACAAAAGAAGAGAAGACCAAAATGGATGACAGAAGAGACTCTGAAACTTGACCTTGAGCAGAGAGTAGCTAAAGCAAATGGAAGAAATGTGATAGTTGAAGATGTGTCAATTTCACTGCTTGAGCAAATTAGTACATCTCCTGGTACTTGGTATGCAGCTATTGATCTG
>NW_006922384.1:205828-206462 GCF_000298275.1 Orycteropus afer afer | reverse complement strand
CTAAGGCACTTGACTGCTAACCAGAAGGCTGGTGGTTCAAACCCACCAGCCACTGCTTGGAAGGAAAATGAGGCACTCTACTTCCGTAGTGATACTGCCTTGGAAACCCAAGAAGGGGTCGCTATGATTGGGGTCCTACCTGACGGCACATAACAATAACAACAACCTACTATTATTGTGGAGTTGTCTATTTCTCTTTTCAATTTTGTTATAGTTTGATTTATGTATTGTAGGGCTCATTCACTGAGTATGCAAATATTTATTATCATTTTATGCTGTTTTAATTTAATTTAATTTAATTTAACCCTTTAATATTTATAAAATGTCCTTCCTTACCTCTTTTAGGAGCTCTGGGGATGTAATGCCTAAGGCATTTGAGTGCTAACCAGAAGGCTGATGGTTCAAACCCACCAGCCACTCCTTAGAAGGAAGATGGCGTAATCTTCCACAGTGATACCACCTCAGAAACCCAAGAAAGGGTTGCTATGAGTCCAATCTGACTCTAGGGCAGTGAGTTTGGATTTTCGTTTTGGGCTCTTTTTCTGATTTTTGTCTTAAATTCCATTTTTTCAGAAATTAATATTGTAACATCAGAACTGTGCCTTATTATTTGTACACCAGGAGCTCTGGTAGC
>NW_006922384.1:200462-205033 GCF_000298275.1 Orycteropus afer afer | reverse complement strand
AATATTGGATGATTTGTCTACCATCTTGCTAATTCTGTGTCCCATTGATTCAATTCTACTCCTTTATTCTTCCAGTGTACTATTTGTGAAACATTGGTATTACTCTTCTGTATTTCTATTTGTTCTTTTTTTATTATTACCAATTTTCCATTTATTTTCTCAATGTGTTCTTGTATTTTTTTTTTTTTTTTGATTCTTCTAGAGTTTTATGTGTACTTTCTTTGATTTTGTCCATACTTCCTTGAACTTTCTCTCAGTCCATCAAAGGAAGCTAAATATAGTAATTTTGAGTTCCTTATCAGGTAGTTCCAGTAACATTTCTCCCTTCAGAAGATTTCCTGGCCCTAGATTTTGGTCACTAGTTTGAGCCATCTTGTCCTATTTTCCTTTGTAATTTGAACTTGTCTGTTGTCTCAAAGACATTGTAGTGTTATTCTATTTATTTGTTGTTTGAATGTTAGTTTCCTTCACCTTAATTTTTTTTTTTCCTTTAATAAATCTTGGCATCAAGTTGGTCATGTTACTCTGGTATGTAGTTTGGCAGCATTGGAATGCTCATCACCTTTCTCCACATGGATTTGGTACTAGGTAGGCGTGTGGATGTGAGTCTCAGATCACTGATCATTTAGAGCAGCAGAAGACAGGCTAGGTAGGTGCTTGCTACTGTCTGTAATCTATACAGAAATACTAGAGTGAGTGGTTGTATTTAATGAGTGAATGTGGCAGAAAGTGTGTTGAGTATTTCTGTATAGAGTCACTGGGTCCCAACTGCTGCAGAAAGACAGAAAAGAGAGTGGGAGAGGAAAAATAAATAAATAAAAAGAAGAAAAAAAGAATAGAGGGAAAAGAGAGGAGATCTAAGAAGAAAGAAAAAAAAAGAAAAGTCAAAAGAGAAAAAGAAGGAAAAATAATGTGGCAAAATATTGCTGCAAGTGCTAGCCACCAAACATGAAAGAGATAGAACTATGTTACTCACTTTGTGAGAACATTTATCACTGAATAGAGGGTTAGGGACAGAATTACTGAATATGGAGGTGGTGGGGGGTGAGGCACTCACTTAACTGGATCAAAAAATAAAAATAAAATAAAAAATTGAGAAGGCAAAAAAGAAAGAGGAAAAAAAAAAAAGAGAAGAAAAATAAGATTGGCAGAAATGTTAGCTGCCAAACACAGTTGCATCAGGAACATAGTGCTTTCACTCTGGGGGATGCACAACTGACTATGAAGGGGTAGAGGCAGGCACTCCTGCCCACAGAGCTGTGCTAAAATCAGTTCTGTGATATTGTAAAAATGAAGGATTTAGGAGGAAGAAAAAGATAAAAGAAAGGAAGAGAAAACAAGGAGAAGATGGAGAAAGAAGGAAAAAGAAAGAAAACATGCAGCACAGTACTGGTGAAAATGTGAGCCACCAAACATGGCTGTGCAGGAAAGCAGCACTCAAGACACAGGTCCATGTGCCATTAAACAGGGTACACTGGAGGTCGAAGTGCTAACTGACTGTGTACCCAAGGAGGGGCTCACACCTTTTGGGATCCTTCCTTGGAAAAATAAAAACAGCAAAGCAAGAGAAAGGGGGGAAAAAGAGGAAATAAAAATTAAAGAAAAGTGGGAGGGAACTAGGGGGAAAATAATCAGAAAGATAAAGAGAAAAGAAAAGCAGAGGGGAAAAAAAAAGCAGCAGAGTAGGGAAAGTTTGACTGGCCACCAGGATAGAGGTATGGAAGGCCATGCCTCTTCTCACTATGAGATTCTGCAATGTAAGGAGTGAAGTCACACCATTGTGGTTGTGTAGTCACCAATGTGGGTGCTCATACAGTCCTGGGATAATAGAACCAGTTATCTGATTCCTGCTTTGATCATAATGATAAACAAACAAACAAACAAAAACTCACTCGCATTGAGTCAGATCCAACTCATAGCGACACTTCCTTGGGTTTCTGAGGTGGAATCACTACAGAAGTACATTGTCCAACCTTCCTTCCAAGGAGTGGTTGGTGGGTTTGAACTGCTAGGCTTCTGGGTAGCAATCAAATGCCTTAGGCACTATATCACCAGAGCTTCTTGATCATAACAGTGTTTGCCATAATTTAAAATGACCATGCTGTGTCAGTTGAAATTTTATAGCTCATTGTTCACTATTTTCAGTTAGTCTCTTCCTCTCCATAATATTTCATCTCTTTTTTTTTTTTTTTTTACCTTTTCCTTTGAAGCTTTCATATCCAGGATTGTCATCTGTAATTGTTTCCTTTCTTTTTTAGAGTCTTTGATGTAGAGTGTCTGAATAGTGTATCTGCTTATTTCACCATCTTGAATTCCCCACTAGCCTTATTTTCAAAGAGCTTCAGATATAACAAATAATAATCTTGAGATATAATTCCATATCAGGATGCATTAATAATACATTAATATTATCAAGTCTCTAAACATCTGAATAGTAATAAAAAAATCTCTATGGATAAATGATTAAAATTCCCAAGTTAAAACCACTGAGTTTGATGATGCTGATTCAAAATAAATAAAGTTGTGTCCAAGTTACTAATTAAAATGGATAATAAAATGATGACATAATATCATGCACCTGTTGTCTAATATCAGGTAAATATCACTGACATAAATTTTAACTCAAAGAAAATTTGACACTTCTGGTCTTATAACTTATTTCATGTAAGTCATAAGAAAATTAATAAACTGTTTTTTAAAACCAGTACAAGTCTTTTGTGGCTTTCCATGATGTTTCAAAGTTGTCAGAAATTTATCATAAATCACTATGAAACAATACATCAGTTATTTAACCAAAGGTCTTAATGGTTTTTTAAAAAAATAGCTTATGTTTGAGGGTGTACAGCTTGATTTTCAACTCAGGAATTTATTCTTGTCAGTTACCAAACTCTTGCCTTTGAGGTATTTTAAACAAAGACTAAATTAACTGTTCAATCCAGTAGTTAAAGAAAAAAAAAATATTTCACCAACAAAAAACCCAGTTCTCTTCTTGATATGATATTTAACACAAAAAGTTATTAAGATCTTATAAATGAACCCACCAGACTTTAGCCACTATATATAAAAATGTTGACTATATTGGATATATTCCCTTTTTAATAAACCTTTTAAACTTTATCTTTGTTGCATACTTCTTTATTGAATAGAACACTTTATGTGATAGTAATGAACACACCCATTTACACTGCTTTCTCTGTACCATAAAAAGCAAAAGAATATAAACTTAATTTGTGATGAATATTTATTAACTCAGTTTAATATCAGTAAGTTACCTAAATATCTTGGAAATTATTTTAACTCTATGTAACACAGAAAATATATTCTATTGAAAGAAAGGTTGTTTAAATAGTCTATATTTTCATGCAAACTTTTACCATTTCCTGTATTTTTCCATCTGGCCTTATACTCTATGGACTGGTTTTCTGTTCTTTTTTTTTTTTTTTTTTTTTATTTTTTTAATGTTACCATACCACCTTACTATTTCAATTCATGTGTGTTTCATTGTGATTTCTGTTTTGGCTTCTTGGAATTCAACTAAAATGGAGAAAACATTTTTATAATTCTTTTAAGATGGTTATTCACCAAATTTCTGATAATGATAGTAAGACATTTTTCTTCTTTTCTTTTTTTTTTAAAGGCTGTTGGGAGACATCCTTCAAAAAATTGCCTGGATTTCCATGTCCTCAGAGGCTGGGTGTCAAGGAGTCTTGATCCTTCCCCATAAACATTAGGTTTTGGCTCATGATCAAAGATGGGAATTGTCCATCCTCATTCATTCATCTACATTCAAGTTGGACTAGGTATATTGGAAGACAAAATAAATTGTTTCCCTTTCAGTCTTTACTATTCATTTCTTAGGCAGTTTTGCCTTCTGTTTATCATAGCATTTTATTCATACTCATTAAAAACGACAACTCTTTAGCAATTTTTGTAAATGAATTGATCAGTTCTTGGCTATGCACTTTTGCCCCACTAGTTTTGTCAGGCATGCCCAAAGCAGCAGGGCAGAAGAGTGGGAGAAAGGGGATAAAAAAGCCAGTAACCCAGACAGAGGAGCAGTCAGCCCCAGAGATCCAGGTGAGGAGAGGGAACTCAGGCATGCCCAAAGCAGCAGGACAGGAGAGCAGGACAAAGGGAATAACAAAGCCAGGAACCCGGACAGAGGAGCAGTCAGCTGCAGGTATCCAGGTGGGGAGAGGGAAATTAGGCAAGCCCAAAGCATCTGGGTGGAAAAGCAGGAGAAAGGGGATATAAAAAGCCAAGAACCTGGACAGAGGAGCAATCAGCCTCAGGGATTCAGGTGAGAAGAGGAACTCAGGCATGCCCAAAGCAGCAGGGTGGGAGAGCAGGAGAAAGGGGATTAAAACACGTACTAATCTGGACAGAGAAGGAGTCAGCCGCAGGGACCCAGGTAAGGGTGGTATGAGAGGTTTCCAACAGGGAGACAAACTTGTCTGTCAGTTTGTCCTACTGTGGTGACGTGTTGATGTGAGTTTTGAGGCTGACCCACTGGTGTTTCACACCCAGCGGGATGCACATGGTGCACAGGTATCAGCCAAGCTTACAGACTG
>NW_006922384.1:198172-199717 GCF_000298275.1 Orycteropus afer afer | reverse complement strand
GTCCAGAGGTGCAAGCTGGATTCAGAAGAGGATGTGGAACAAGGGATATCATAGCTGTTGTCAGATGGATCTTGGCTCAAGGCAAAGAATACCAGAAAAATGTTTACTTGTGCTTTATTGACTATGCAAAGGCATTTTATTTTGTGGATCATGACAAATTATGGATAACACTGAGAAGAATGGGAATTCCCAAACACTTGATTGTGCTCATGAGGAACCTGTACCTTGACCAGGAGGCTGTTGTTTGAATGGAACAAGGGGACACTGCATGGTTTAAAATTAGGAAGGGAATGCATCAGTGTTGTAACCTTTCCCCATACTTATTCAATCTATATGCTGAGCAGATAATCCAAGAACCTGGACTATACAAACAAAAATGTGGCATCAGGATTGGAGGGAGAATCATTAACAACCTGAGATATGCAGACGATACATCTTTGCTTACTGAAAGTGAGGATGACTTGAGGCACTTACTGATGAAAGTTGAAGAATACAGTCTGAAATATGGATTATGTCTCATTATAAAGAAAATAAAATTCCTCACAACTGGACCTATGAGCAACATCATAGTAAATGGAGAGAAGATTGATGTCATCAAAGAATTCATGTTGTGTGTTTCTACAATCCATGCCAGTGGAAGCAGCAGTCAGGATATTAGATGGCGTTTAGCATTGGGAAAGTCAGCCGCAAAGGAACGGTTTCCAGTGCTGAGGAGCAAGGATGTCTCCATGCGGACTAAGGTGTGCCTGACACAAGCCATTATATTTCCAATCACCTCGTATGCATGTGAGAGTTGGACAATGAATAAGGAAGACCAAAGAAGAGTTGATGCTTTTGAGTTGTAGTGCTGATGAAGAATGCTGAAAGTACTGTGGACACTTAAAGAACTAATAGATCTGTCCTGGAGGAAGTGTACCCAAAAGTGAGAATGGCCAGACTTAGTCTCACCTATTTTTGTCATGTTGTCAGAAGGGACCATTCCTTGGAGAAAGACGCCATGCATGGTAGGGTGGAGGGTTGATGAAAGGGGGGGAGGCCTTCAATAAGATGGATTGACACAGTGGCTGGGATGATGGTCTCAGGTACAGCAGGGATCTTGGAGCTGGCACAGAATTGGGCAGTGTTTCATTCTGCAGAGCAGGGGGTGACTATGAGTCAGAAATGACTCAACAGCACCTAACAACAACAGTTTTGTCCTATATCTCCCTCTTTTCATTCTGGAACTACTAGTGTTACTTTAAGACAAATTTACCTCTTTTCTTTAAGTAAAACATATTTCTTAAATATCTAGCTTAAGTTGCTTTGAAACGATTTGCTTTTAAGATTATTTTACATAAATAATCTTTGCAAGAACAAATTCACTTTCATTAATTTCTGGAAATATGAATTCTATTTAATTTATTTATATAAATGCTATCAAGAAACTGATAACAATAAGTTCTTTCAATAAATACTATAGTCTAATTTAATAATACCATCCAGAGGTTGGAAATTATTATATTTTCATAACTTTGTCTTCTGCATGCTTTATAGGATCCTTTAGAG
>NW_006922384.1:182904-197725 GCF_000298275.1 Orycteropus afer afer | reverse complement strand
AAAAAAAAAAGGTAATTAGTAATCACAGATTCCTACATCAAGATAAAAATTTCAACAAAATAAGAAACAGAAAAATCACATAAATTCACCAGTCTGTGAGGCCAGCTCATAACCTAAGCTTATATTCAATATAACATAAGACAAAAATATTATCTCATATTAACAGAAACAAACATTATCTCATATTAACAGGAAAAAAAAATGCTAAAAACCTTTTATTTCCCCAATGTCTCAGGTGAAGGGATTTTATTCTGATAAATATCTGAGCATCAAATAAAGATTCTCCAGAGGAAAGAAAAGATAATGGAAACAAGAACTAATTTTGCCAAAATGGAGTGAAAAAGAGTAGGTGGAAACTCATTTTATTGAAGTGATCACTGAAACTCTAAGTTATTTAAAGCACATTCACTTTATAGTGGTTTTAAACACAAACCCCAAGCCAATGTTCCTACACTGGAAATCCAGACTTATTTATTAAAGATTTTAAGAATAGGTTGAAATTTTGGCCTTCCAGAGTCAAATGAAATTCCTAGTATAGAAAATGGTTCAGTATTTTGTCAGTGTGTTTCACAGAATGCTTTCATTGCTTGAGGATTTTATTGTGGGCAGCTTGGTGCTCTAGCCTATCCAATATCCCACCTTATCCTTTAGTTGGTACATTTCTCTTGGTGGCAAGCAACCTAGAGACTTTTAAAATGCTCAGATCCATGCCTACATATTTCTGCAGATTAAAAGACTCTGAGATTTCTTTGTAATAACCTTATGAAACCTGACTTTTTTTCTTCTAAACTTAATTCATTCTGCCAGCTAAAGAACTCATCTCTTATTTTAACCATATTAAGCTTCTTAATTTCAGAGATCCCAAAAGTGGACATTAATTTAACAAACTGTTGTTAGGAAGCTCAAACAAAACTACAAATGCAAACAATCAAAATAGTCATCTCTTCGGGACAGTTTAAATCCAGGAGCCTTGACTCTCTAATTATTGCACAGAAATATTAATTTACAAGGATCAAAAGAACATCAGAGTGGCCACTTATTTTCAAAACTATATTTGGTGATATAATGCCAGACAGACAGAAATGAGCATGTTATGGAGTCAAAATGTTTGTTCACGCAATAAACATACATTCCAGAAAGAAGTTCTGACCAATCTCTGGAGTTGGCATTCCCCAGATTGTGAAATAAACTTCCAAGTACAAAGAAACAACTAGAACAAAAAAGAAAAGTTCTGCAATAAAACTTGAAGAGCTACAACACAAAGTGTGTGGGACTCAGATACAATAGGTCATTTACCTTGAAACATCTCTGGAGAAGTCATGGAGGCAGAGAGCCCAAACTTCTCAGCTGGGACCAAAATCCAGGTTCTCGATACCTTGTGTTGGTTAGAGGTAATATAATTTTAGAATTCCACTTCTGACACCAAATATGCCATCAAACAAGATGGCACACTCCTTTAGCAGCAAAAGAAAGGGAATTATTTTAAGGAATAAAAAAAAAAAAAAAAAAAACTGCCATTGGGGAGCACATAGTAAGATTACTCAGTGATCTAAAATACAAGTGGAATAAAGATCTTTTATATGTAAAAATCACCTTAGTCACAATAACCATAATTATTTCTAAAATAACTTATTCTTTCATATATTTCCCACTGATTAGCTAATCTATTTTCCATCTAAAAATAGCCTGAGTTATATTTTATGATTAAATTTCCTAAAGACACTTTTGGAGTGTTACATGCTTCCAGGAATAAACTTGATATCACATCTGTTTCTGACTTCCCTTTCTTTTTTCTCAGAAGCAGTCTGGATAAAACTGGGAACCTTACCCAAAATGCCTCCAGATTTTACAGTCCACTATGAGAGGTGTAGCCCTAAAGCATTTGACTCCTAACCAGAAGGCTGGCAGTTCAAACCCACCAGCAACTTCTTGGAATGAAGAGTGGGCAATCTACTTCCATAGAGATATCTCCTTGGAAACCCAAGGAGTGGTTGTTGTGAGTCAGAAACAACTCAATGGCAGTGAGTTTTTAGTACTATAGTATATTGGTCCAATCTACTGCCGTAAAATATTTAATTATAACACTTGATCCTCACTATTTACGTTTAACAATGTAAAACTGGTACTTAAAAATAAAAATAAGATAAATGTGGTACTTTGTGTTAAAAAATACAGTATCACTACATGCTCATAAATAGAAACATTTAACAAAGGTTAAACAATTTTCTTTGGTAAATGGCAAATTACATTGATCTTATTTCAATTTATTTTAATGAACAAATTCAGTGTAAAATTGAGTATAATTGATTATTTATTTCACTGGATTGAATGATGCTGAATCATGGTAAGGTATATTCTCTATTATCAAAGATAGTACTATATTTAAAGACATAATTTATACAAATTAAAAAAAAAAACCTGAATATTAATAATATTTTACTGAGGCTCAAAAAAATGTATTTTTTCAATCATTTGCTGTGCAATATTTCACAATGCTGAACACTGAACATGAGAGTGGTATTTCAAAGATATCAATGTGAAAAATGTCTAATCATCTATACGAAAAGACTAAAGTTATATTTGGTACTGAATTAAATTTTGAATGCATGCACACAGCCCATTAATTTTAAAGATCACATTAATGTCACCATGTGTTTGCTATTCAAGATATTTATTTTTTAAATGTAGGTTTATTTTTCTCATTTGCTAAAAAATATGACCATTGTGTGGAATATTCAGGCATAAATGCAGACCAGTAACATCAGACTAAATAGAGGGTTGTTATCACATAAATGGACCAGTTTTGGCCATTTTGAATTAGACAACTATAGGATCTACTATGTCGAGAGTGATAAATTGAAGAGGAATGACATGGCATTCATCACCACAAAAGATATTTCAAGATATGTCCTGAAGTACAATGCTGTCAGTGATAGGATAATATCCACACACCTACAAGGAAGACCAGTTAATACTACAATTATTCAAATATATGCACCAACCACCAAAGCAAAAGATGAGGAAATTGAACATTTTTATCACTTTCTGCAGTCTATAATTGACTGAACATGCAGTCAATATGTGTTGCTTATCACTGGTGATTGGAATGCAACAGTTGAAAACAAAGAAGAATCATCAGTAGTTGGAAAATTTGGCCTTGATGACTGAAATGACTGGACATTTCATGAAAGAATTCTGCAAGATCAACAACTTATTCATTCCAAATACCTTTTTGCAAGAACACTAATGGTGACTACGCACATGGACTTCACCAGATGGAGTACAAAGGAATCAGATTGACTACATCTGTGGCAAGAGGCAATGGAAAAGCTCAATATCTTCAGCCAAAACCAGTCCAGGACTTGATTGTGGAACAGACCATGAACTGCTCATATGCACTTTCAACTTGAAGTTGAAGACAATTAATACAAGTCCACGAGAGCCACAATATGATCTTGAATATATCCCTCTTGAATTTAGAGACCATCTGAAGAATAGATTTGATGCATTGAACACCAATGAACGAAAACCAGAATTGTGGGATGATATCAAGAGCATCATCCATGAAGAAAGCAAGAGGTCATTAAAAAAACAAGAAAGAAAGAAAAGACCAAAAGGGAAATCAGAAGAGACTCTGACACTTACCCTTTAGTAGAGAGTAGCTAAAGCAAATTGAAGAAATGACAGGATAAAACAGGTGAGCAGAAGATTTCAAAGAGCAGCTCGAGCAGACAAAGCCAATTACTATAATGAAATGTGCAAAGACCTGGAGTTAGAAAACCAAAAGGGAAGACCATGTTCAGCATTTCTCAAGGTGAAAGAACTGAGGAAATAATTTAAGCCTAGAGTTGCAATATTGAAAGATTCTATGGGCAAAATATTAAATGATGCAGGACGTCAAAAGAAGATGGAAGTAATACACAAAGTCAGTGTACCAAAAAGAACTGGTCGATCTTCATCCATTTCAGGAGGTGGCATATGTTCAAGAACCAATGGTATTGAAGGAAAAGATCAAAGCTGCACTAAGGGTATTTGTGAAGAACAAGGCTCCAGGAATTGGCAGAATACACACTGAGATGTTTCAACATGCTCCAGTGGAGGCACTCACTCGGTTACACCAAGCGATCTGGAAAATAGTTATCTGGCCAACTGACTGGAAGAATCATTATTTCTACCCATTCCATGTCATGCTTAGAAAGGTGAAGGGTCGATGAAAGAGGGGAAGGCCATCAATGAGGTGGATTGACACGGTGGCAGTGGCAATGGGCTCAACTGTAGCAAGAATTGTGGAGCTGGCTCAACACAGGGTGGTGTTTTGTTCTGCTGTGCATAGGGTTGCTATGAGTCAGAGATGACTTGATCGCAGTTAACAACAACAATAACATCACATAATCAGGTTGTCACTACTCTGTGTAGCATTTAAAAATGCATTTCAGCTTTGAACATTCACTGATATTAAAAAAACTTGGAGAATTTATCAAGATAAAAAGTTTGAAGATTTAAAGAATTTTTGAAGACCCTAAAGTGACTTAGAAATTTAGGCCACAATTTTAATAAAGCTCATGAGGTTGTAAGTGATAAACTACTTGACAAAATTTAGTCACAGCCTTATAAACACCACTTCAATAAAATATAAAGAAAGCAGTTGTATAAGTTAAAAAATAACTTGTAGAAATGAACTATAAAGGATAAAAAATTTACTTCTGCGTTCAATATATTCAAATTGTGCATAAACCTATATTGATCTCATGAATCACTATTTTTACTCCATGGACAATTATTTCACTGGTAGGATTATCAATGACTTCAAAAAGGCATCATACCATAACATTAGTCATTATTATGTGATGTTGTTGTTGTTGTTGTTGTTGTTGTTGTTTTGCCGTTGAGTCGGCCCCAACTCATAACGACCCCTCCTTGGGTTTCCGAGGCAGTATCACTATGGAAGTAGGATTGCCCAATCTTCCTTCCGAGGAGTGGCTGGTGGGTGTGAACCGCCAACCCTCTGGTGAGCAGTCAAGTGCCTTAGGCACTATGCTGCCAGAGCTCCTATTATGTGATAGATTATTTAATATAATATTTAATATTCAGTATATAATAACATGGATTTTTACCTTTTTATTATTATAGTTTATTTTACCTGAAGACTTTTTATCATTTTTGTTTAATTTTTTTTGAAGCAACTTAATTCTCATAACAGAGAAAATGTATGGGATATAGCACAAAATGCAAATAAATCATATAATTATACAAGGCTAAGGAATCACCAGGGATGACAAAAGTGGCAGGATCCATGTAAGGGGCCAGGAGACAGGACCCAGCCCCCTAGGCAGGAAAGGGAAGGCACCACTACGGATGAAAAAGCAGCAGGATCTAGGTAGGAATTAGGTAATGGGAGGGCAGAGAGGTTTTCAACAGCTAAAGGAGACAAAATTGTCAGTATGTCATCCTGTGGTGGCTTGCACATTGCTGTGAGGCTTGAGGCTGTGCCATCAGTGTTTCAAAAGCCAGCAGTGTTGCACATGATACAAAGGTTGAAAAGCAATTACAGATGGAGACAGATTAGGAAGAAGGAAGATGACATACACTTCTCAAAGAATTGGCAAGGGAAAAACCTTATGAATAGCAGAGAGAGACTGTCTGGTATATTACTAGGCAAATTTATGAATAGCCTGGAAATGATACAGCACAAGAAGATGAGCCCCTTAGGTCAGAAGGCACTTAAGGTATGACTGGGAAAGAGTTGCCTCATCAGAGTAGAACCAACCTTAATAATATGGGTAAATTAAATCTTGTGGGACCTCCATTTGCTGATGTGGCACAAATCAAATTAAGGAGAAACAGCTGCAAGCATCCATTAATAATCGAAACATGTAATGTACAAAGTATGAATCTAGGAAAACTGGAAGTTGTAAAGATTGAAATGGAATGCATAAAGATTGATGTCCTAGGCATCAGTGAGCTGAAATGAACCAGTTTTGGCCATTTTGAATCAGACAACCATTAGATCTACTATGTGGGGAATGACAATTTGAAGAGGGATGGTGGGGCATTGATTATCACAAAGAATGTGTCAAGATCTGTCCTAAAGTACAGTGCTATAAGTGATAGGCTAATATCCATATGTCTACAAGGAACACCAGTTAATACCACTATTATACAAATTTACACACCAACTACCAAAGCCAAAGATGAGAAATTGAAGATTTTTATCAACTTCTGCAGTCTGAAATTGAATGAACATGCAGTCAAGATGTGTTAATTATCACTGGTGATGGTAATGCAAAAGTTGGAAACAAATAAGAATTGTAGTTGGAAAATTTGGCCTTGGTGATAGACATAATGGTGGAGATTGTGTGATAGAATTTTGCAAGACCGACAACTTATTCATTGCAAATACTATTTTCAACAACACAAATGGTGGCTATACACATGGACTTTACTAGATGGAGTACTCAGTAATCAGATTGATTACATCTGTGGCAAGAGATGATAGAAAAGCTCAATATCGTGAGCCAAAACCAGGCCAGCAGCTGATTGTGGGACAGACCATCAACTGTTCTTATGCACGTTCAAGTTGAAGTTGAAGACAATTAAAATAAGTCCATAAGAGCAAAAATATGACCTTGAATGTATCCCTCTTGAATTTAGAGACCATCTAAAGAATAGATTAGATGCATTGAACTCCAATAACTGAAAACCAGAAGAATTGTGGGATGACATTAAGAGCATCATTCATGAAGAAAGCAAGAGGTCATTAAAAATACAAGAAAGAAAAGACCAAAATAAATGTCAGAAGAGACTCTGAAACTTGCCATTGAGCAAAGAGGAGTTAAAAAAAATGCAAGAAATGACAAGATAAAGGACCAGAAGGTTTCAAAGAGCAGCTCGAGCAGACAAAGCCAATTACTATAATGAAATGTGCAAAGACCTGGAGTTAGAAAACCAAAAGGGAAGAACACGCTCAGCATTTCTCAAGCTAACAGAACTAAGGAAATAACTTAAGCCTGGAGTTGCAATATTGAAAGATTCTATAAGCAAAATGTTAAATGATGCAGGAAGCATCAAAAGAAGATGGAAGGAATACACAGAGTCACTGTACCAAAAAGAACTGGTCAGTATTCATCCATTTCAGGAGGTGGCATATATTCAAGAACCAATGGTATTGAAGGAAGAAGTTGCAACTGCTCTGAAGGAAATGCCAAAGAACAAGCCTCCAGGACTTGACAGAATACCAACTGAGGTATTTCAGCAAACAGATGCCCTGCTGGAGGCACACACTTAGCTTTGCTAAGAAATTTGGAAGATACTATCTAGACAGCTGACTGGAAGAGATCCATATCTTTACCCATTCCAAAGAAAGTTGATCCCACAGAATGTGGAAATTATCAAACAATATAATTAATATTGCATGTAAGTAAAATCTTACTGAAGATAATTCAAAAATGGTTGCAGCAGTGTATTGACAGAGAACTTGCAGAAATGTCAGCTGGATTCAGAAGAGGATGTGGAATGAGGGATATTACTGATGTCAGATGGATCTTGGCTCAAAGTAAAGAATACCAGAAAGATGCTTACTTGTTTTTTATTGACTATGCCAAAGTATTTGATTTTGTGGAAGATTTTGTGGAAGAAATTGTGGAAAACATTGAGAATATTGGGAATTTCAAAACACTCTATTTTACTCATAAGGAATCCATACATAGACCAGGAGTCTGTTGGTCAAACAGAGGAAAGTTTGGTAGATGAATTTGTATGTCAACTTGGCTGTGCTTGGTTGAGTGGCTGGGCAGCTGGTGGTAGTTATTCCCCAAGATAAGACTGGCAAGCAACTCCAGGGGAGGATCTACTGCAAGCAGCTGAGTATCTGCCTTTGGGATGTGGTCTGTTTCCTGTATATAAGGAGAAGCCTTGGGAATAGTCTCTGGCTTATGGCATGCTTGAACACCGCATGTCATTGTTCAGTAGCCTGCCATGCTCTGCAGACCTTGGGACTTTCAATGGACTTGAATTATTGGCCTGCTGTGTGGTTTAGTAACATTGGGACTATGACATTTTGTTTGTTGACCTTGGGCTTGTTAGCCTCAGCAGCCAGTAGCTGCCTGAGTGGAGAAATGCTTTTAACTTAAGTGGGCCAGGAGAAAGAGGAAGAGCTGAAGTCCAAGGTCAAGAGGCTTTCACCCAACCCCTAGAGCCTGGCACTTTGAACTCTGATTTCTAGTCTCCCAAGCTGTAAGAGAACAAACTCCTGTTTTTTTAAGGCCATCCCATTTGTGTTATATTCCTGTCAGAATGGCACTGGGTAACCAGAACAAAGGGGTTACTGTGTAGTTTAAAATCAAGAAGGCAGTGTGTCAGAGTTGTGTCCTTTTACCATACTTACTCAACCTATATGCTGAACAAGTAATCTGAGGATCTATATGAAGAAGAACATGGCATCAGGATAAGAGGAAGAATCATTAACAACCTGGGATACGCTGATGACACAACATTGCTTGCTGAAAATGAGGATGACTTGAAGCACTTACTGATGAAGGTTGAAGAATACAGTCTGCAGTATGGATTACATCTCAATATAAAGAAAACAAAAATCCTCACAACTGGACCAATAAGCAGCATCACAATAAATGGAGAAAAGATTGAAGGTGTCAAAGACTTCACATTGCTTTGTTCTAAAATCAATGCCAATGGAAGCAGCCATCAGGACATTAGATGACGTATACCACTGGGCAAATCAGCTCAACTTTTCTCATGCTTTGGTCCCTTAATGTAACTTTAAATATTTCTAGTGCTGAAGAGCAAAGATGTCTCCTTGAGGACTAAGGTGCTCCTGACACAAGCCATGGTATTTTCAATTGCTTCATATGCATGTGAGATCTGGACAATGAAGAAGGAAGAGCAAAGAAGAATCAATTCTTCTGAGTTGTGGTGTTGGCAAAGAATGTTAAAAGTACCATGGACTACTAAAAGAACTAACAGGTCTGTCCTGGAGGAAGTGCAGACAGAATGCTCCTTGGAGGTGAGAATGGCCAGACTTCATCTCACCAACTTTGGTCATGTTTTCAGAAGGGACCTTCTATGAAGAAGAATGGCATGCTTGCTAAGGTGGAGGGTCGACAAAAGAGGGGAGGTCCTCAACAAGATGGAATGACACAGTGGCAACAGCAATGGGCTCAAGTATAGCAGGGATCGTGGAGCTGGTGCGGGACTTTGCAGTGTTTTATGCTCCTGTGCATAGGGTCTCTATGAGTCAGAGGTGACTTGACAGCACCTAACAACAACAGGAGCTAATAAACACTTTGGTTTAATATCAGACCCCAACAACCTCATCTTTGAATAATCCATCTGTGAATGAAACAAATCAAGCTTAATTTCAGATTTTTAGCTTTTATAGGGTTGCAGTAGATCTTCTGGGGCCTAAAGACCAGAAAATTTCTTTAAGAAACAGCACAATCCCATGCTAAATCTGCCTAAATCAGAATTATACTTAGACTCAGATGTTTTTCCAATATTCTGAGCACACTAATATCAGGAGATGTAATGGAAGAAGATGAGCTTCTCAGGTAGGAAAGCACTCTAAATAAAATTAGAGAAGGGCTGCCCCTTTAAAGTAGAGTTTATGATAATGGCATGGATGGAGTAAAACTTTCAGAACCTTCATTTACTGATGTGGCACAATTCAAAATGAGAGGGAAGGGTTACAAACAGTGATTAATAATCAGAATGTAGAATGAATTAAGTATAAATCTAGGAAAATTGGAAGTTGTAAAAGAAAATAATGGAATGCATAAAGATCAATATCCTAGGGATTAATGAGCTGCAATGGATTAGTCTTGGCCACTTTGAATTGGATTATCATATGATTGACTATACCGGGAATAACAAATTAAAGAGGAATAACATTACATTCATCTTAGCAAAGAACGTTTAAAGGTCTATACTAAAGTACAATTCTGTCTATACTGAAGTACATTGTAAGACAATGTCCATACACCTATAAGGAAAACCACTTAATACTACTATTATTCAAATTTATACTCCAAATACTAAATCCAAAGATGATGAAATCAAAGATTTTTCCAACTTCTGCAGTCTGAAATTGACCAAACGTGCAGTCAAGATGCATTGATAATTACTGATGATTAGAGCGTGAGATTTGGAAACAAAGAAGATTTGATATGTGGATTGGCCTTGGTGATGGAAAGGACACTGGATATGGCATATTAGAATTTTGCAATACCAAGACTTATTCATTGCTAATACCATTTCGAAGAAAGGTGACACAACAGAATGAAGAAATTATCAAAGAATATGATTAATACCAGATGCAGGTAAAGTTTTGCTGCAAATATGTCAGCAGGGACCTGCCAGAAATTCAAACTGGATTCAGAAGAGAATATGGAATGAGTGATATCATTGTTGAAGTCAGAAGAATCTTGGCTACAAGTAAAGAATAATAGAAAGATACTTACCTTTGTTTTATTGACTGTTCAAAAGCATTTGAATGTGTAGATCATAACAAATTATGGAAAACATTGCAAAGAATGAGAATTCCAGAGGATTCATTTGTATTCATGTGGAAACAGTACATAGACCAAAAGGCAATTGTTCTTACAGAACAAGGGAATGCCACATCGTTTAAAATCAGGAAAGGTGTTCACCTGGGTTGTATCCTTTCACCATACTTAGTCAATCTGTATGCTGAGCAAATAATCTGAAAATCTGCACTATATGAAGAAAAACATGTCATCAGGATTGGAGGAAGATTCACTGACAACCTGTGATATGCAGATGACACAATCTTGCTTACTGATGAAGATCAAAGACTAAAGCTTCTTTATGAATTACACCTCAACATAAAAAAGATAATAAAAAATAAAAATAGTAATATCCTCAAAATTGGACCTATGTGCATGCAACATCATAATAAATGAAGAAAAGTTTGAAACTATAGAGAATTTAATTTTATTTGAATCTACAATCAATGCTTATGAAAATAGCAGTAAGTAAATCAAATGCCATATAGCATTGAGCAAATCTACTGCAAAAGACCTCCTTGAAGTATTAAAGAGCAAAAATCTCACTGAAGACTAAGGTGCTCTTGACAAAAGCTATGGCACTTTGCATTGTCTCATATGGATGTGTGAGCTCTAGTGGTATAGTGCCTGAGGCATTTGACTGTTAACCAGAAAGCTTGTGGTTCAAACCCACTAGCCACTCCTTGGAAAGAAGACTGGGCAATCTACTTCCATAGAGATACCGCCTCGGAAACCCAAGCAGGGATTGCTGTGATTTGGATTCAACTCAATGGCAGTGAGTTTAGTTTTTGGTTTTCATATGCATGTGAGAACTGCACAAAGAGGAATGACCTAAGAAGAATTGATGCATTTGACTTGTGGTGTTGGGAAAAAATATTGAAAAATAACATGGGCTGTCAGAAAACAAATACATCTGTTTTAGAAGGAGTGCAGCTGGAATACTCTTTAGAAGTGAGAATGATCAGACTTCATCTATTGTACCTTGATCATGTTATCAGAAAAGAGCATATACCCTGGAGAAGGATTTTATGCTTGGTAAAGTATTACATCAGTGAAAAATGGGAAGATCCTCAATGAGACAGATTGAAACAGTGGCTTCAATGATGGGCTCCAACATAGCAACGATTGTGAGGATGGAGCAGGACTAGGCTGTACTTTGTTTTGTTGTACACAAGGTCACTGTGAGTGGTCACCGAGTGGATGGCACCTAAGAGCAACAACAACAACAACAACTTTTCTCATGCTTTGGTCTCTTAATGTAACTTTAAATATTTTTTGCAACACCCATGGAATTAGAGAACAAGTTATCAAATTCAACCATGCAATTGGAAAACATGTTACTACATTAAATAGAGCCTTTGACAGCTATGAAGACTGAACTTTTGGACTAAGTCTTGTAATTTGAGTATAAAACATGAGTTGTAACCAGTATAAACTATTGCTGACTTATTCTTACTCCCAGTCATTTGAATACAAGAGACAAGAATTTTTTCTGAAGTGAGAAATGCCTTTTATATCTGAGACAAATTCACAAAGCAGTATTTCTTCCTTACTTGCAGTTTACAAGTCCTGGGAAGCTGAGTCAATAATAGTGGTATTCTATCATCCAGTATAATGATCACAGTGAAGCTAGAAGTCTCATCCAAGATTATAGGGAAAATTTTATTATCCACTGACCCTGCAAGGAATGAAATCATACACAGAGCAAGAATCCTGACAGCTTAGACCCTGTTCTGGAAGCAATCTGCTGGTTCAAAGAAAAACTACCCTTCTGGGCTGAACTGTGTCTTAGTTCATCTGTTCAAATTCACTGTCTCACAAATTTTGGTCAAATTTAAACACAAGAAGCTGACAAGGACTTCAGGGTTTGTTTGTTTGTCTTTTAACTCTTACAGAAAATTTCAGATAAATGTTGTTATTGTTATTAGTTGCCATTGAGTCAGTTCTGACTTAGTGACCTAATGTGCCAAAGAACAAAACACTGTTTGGTCTTGTGCCATCTTTACAATCCTTGCTTTGTTTGAGCCCATTGTTACAGTGTCAATTCTTCTTATTGAAGGTCTTCTTCTTTTTGCAGATCCATAATTTACCAAGCATGAGGTCCTTCTGCAGGGACTGGTCCATGCTGATAACAAATCCAATTAATGTTAGAAAAAGTCTCACCACCTTCATTTGTAAGGCACATTCTGGCTGTACATCTTCAAATACAGATTTGTTCCTTTTTCTGGCAACCTGTGATAGGTTCAGTATTCTTTGTTAGCAATATAATTCAAGTACATCAATTCTTCTTCATGTGAGACATTTGAAAATACCATGGCTTTGGTCAGGCACACCTTAGTTTTCAAAATGACATCTTTTCCCCATAACACTTTCAAAAAGTCTGTGCAGCAGATTTGCCCCATGCAATACACCTTTTGAATATTGGCTGCTGCTTCCATGGGCATTGATTGTGGATTCAAGTAAAATAAAGTCCTTGATAATGTCAATATGTCATTCATTCATTGGAATGTTGCTTATTGGTCCAGCTGTGAGGATTTTTGTTTTCATCATGTTGACATGTTGAGGTGTAATTCATACTGAAGTCTTTGATTTTCATTGGTGATTCAAGTCCTCTTCATTTCTACAAATACAATTGTGTCATCTGCATGTCAAAGATTGCTAATTGTTCTTTCTCCGAGCCTGATGCTGATTCTTCTTTATGTAGTGCAGTTTCTTGGATTATTTGGTCAGAAAACAGATAGAATAAGTATGATGAAAGGATATAACCCTGTGGTACACCTTTTCTCATTTTAAAACCATACAGTATCATCTTGCTATGCTTGAACAACTGCCTCTTGGTCTGCAGGTTCTTCATGAGCACAGTTAAGTGTTCTGGAATTCCAACTCTTTGCAATGGTGTGATCCACAGAATTCAAAGCCCTTGAGGAGCCAATAAAAGACAAGTAAACAACTTTCTGATATTTCTGGTAATCTGTGCTGAAATGTCAAGATCCATCTGACATCCTTTTCTGAATCTGTCTTGAACTTCTGGAAATTCTCTATCTATGTAATGCTTCAATCATTTTTAAATTATCTTCAATATAATTTTACTTGCTTGTGAAGTTAATGATGTTGCTGGATAATTTCCACATTCTGTTGCATCACCTTTCTTTGAAATGGGCACAAATAAGGATCTCTTCCAGTCAGTTGACCACGTAGTTGTCTTCCAAATTTCCTGGCATAGACCAGTGAGAGCTTCCAGTATTACACACATGTTTTGGAAAACTTCAAACAATATTCCATCAATTTTCTCTTGTTTTTGTCATTTGTCTTGTTTTGTCAATTGTAGATTGAAGGACCTCCTTCCCTACTATTACTTCTTGATCATATGCTACCTCCAGAAATGATTGAACATTGAGAAGTAATTTTTGGTACAGTGACTGTCTTTATTTCTTCCCTCTACTTTTGATATACCCTGCATCATTCAATTTTTACTCATACAATCCTTCAATATTGAAACTTGGGGCAAAATTTTATTCTTCAGTTCTTTCAGCTTAAGAAATGCCAAAATTGTTCTTCCCTTTTGCTTTTCTAACTGCAGGTGTTTGCATATTTCATTATAATCTTTACTTAGTCCTCTCAGAGCTGCCCTTTGAAATCTTCCATTCAGCTCTTTCACTTCATCAGTATTTCCATTTTCTTTAGCTACTCCATGTTCAATGGCAAGTTTCAGAGTAACTTCTGACACCTATTTTTGTCTTTTCTTTCTTCCTTCTCTTTTAAATGACTATTTGCTTTTTTCAGGTATGATGTCCTTTATGTTATCCCACTACTCATCTGGTCTTTGATTACTCATGTTGAAAGCCTGAAATAAATAAATAGATAGATAGACAGACAGACAGACAGATAGATAGATAAATTTTAATTGTGATTTGGATGAAAGTTTACAGAGCAATTACATTTTCAATACAGCAGCTCACATACCTTTGTCTCATGACATTGACTGCAATTTCCCACAATACAACAGCTCCCCTCCCACTTCATCCCCATAGTTACCTCTTGCCTGTGTTCCTCCCTCCATGTACTTCTGTCCCCTGAGCTTACTATTCTCCCATGATTATTCTCTCCAAGGAGTGTATCTACCTAATGTCAATGTTCAGCTCATATGTCTGTTTTTTCTTTGGCTGGAAGCCACAAGAGTGGGTTCAGTTCCAGAAAGAAGGGCAGTTAGAGACTTTAGTCTCAGGGGTTCCATCAGGCTCGATCAGACCAGCAAACCAGGTCCTTTTTTTTTTTTTTTTTTT
>NW_006922384.1:178632-182794 GCF_000298275.1 Orycteropus afer afer | reverse complement strand
GTTAACAGTGGTAGCCAGACACCATTTAGTTCTTCTGGTCTCACAGTCATATAAGTTGGGGATTGCGTGGTGTATCTTGGACTAATTGTTTCCACAAATCTTTGGTTTTCTTCATTATTCTTTCCTCTGGATGAAGAGAGACCCATGTTGCATCTAGATGGCTGCTTGCAAGCTTTCAAGATCCCAGTCGCTACTTGTCAAAATAGGATATGGACAATGTTTTTTGTGTAGTATGTTAATGCAATTGAGCTTGATGTCCCCTGAGACTATGGTCCTGAGCACTCAGGTCCAATTACTTGCTCCCTCTGGGTAGCTAGCTGTGGCCAAGAAGTGACTACAAACTTCTCTCTTGACAGCTCATCTATACACTTGAGAATTCTTACAAAACATACAAATACACTTGTAGAAACATTGTCTATCAACCCTATACATGGTCATGAACTCACTCCCCCTGCATAGACATACCTAATATTTTAGCCTGTCTGGTAGCATAGGGCCTAAGGCACTTGATTGCTAACCAGAAGGAAGGTCAGGCAATCTACTTCTGTAGTGATACTGCCTCAGAAACTCAAGGAGGGGTCACTATAACTCAGGTCCAACTCGATGGCACATAACAAAAACAACAAACACCCATCTATCCACCCATATATCACTGTTGTCGTTCACTGACAATGCAATACTGTATGTGCAAAAGGGTTCATCTTTGTTGTCTGTACCTCCCAGACACCTCTCTGTCTTCCTCTTCCTCTATGCCACCATGTTGATCACTAAAAATGGTACATTGCCTTTCTCTTGCCCAAATCAATACTTGCCTCTGCCTATCTAACAGTGTTCCCACCCCTGGTAAACAACAAAGAAAATTTCCTTCCATGTATAAACCTTTCCTTGATTTTTTACAATAAAGGACTAATACAATATTTGTCCTTCTGTGATTGACTTCCTTTACTCAGCAAAATGTCCTCCAAATTCAGACAAATTATGTGGTGTTTTGCAGATTCTGTGTTATTCTTTAGGGCTGCATAGTACTCCATTTTGTGTATGTACCATAGTTTGGTTATCCATTCTGTTGATGGACACCTAGGTTGTTTCCAACTTTTGGCTATTGTAAATGGTGCTGTCATGAACATGGGTGTACATATATCTGTTCTTTTCCTGACTCTCATTTATTTAGGATATATACCTAGTAAAGGAATTTCTGGGTCAAATGGTATTTCTAATTCCAACTTTTTAAGGAATTGGCTCAATGTTTTCCACAGTGGTTGTATCATTTGACAGCCCCACCAGCAGTGTATGAGAGTCCCAATCTTTCTGCATCCTCTCCAGCATTTGTTATTTTCTGTCTTGTTAAACTTTGCTGGGGCAAGATGCTATTTCATTGTTGTTTTGATTTGCATCTCTTTAATGGCTAATGATCATGAGCATTTCTTCATGTGTTTTTTGGTCTCCTGAACATCCTCTTTGGTGAAGTGTGTATTCATGTCTTCTGCCCATTTTTTAATTGGATTATTTGTCTTTTTGTTGTTGAGGTTTTAGAGTTTTCTATGAATTCTAGAGTTAAGTCTCTTGTCAGATATGTCATTGTCAAATATTTTTCTTTCTCAATCTTTAGGTTATCTTTTCACTTTTTTTAAGAAATCTTTGGAAGCACATAAAAATTTAATTTTTAGAAGGTCATATTCATATAGTTTCTCTTCTGCTGTTTGTGCATGTTGGGTTATACTTGATTACTTATGCCATATATTAGGGCCCCTAAATTTGCCCCTGCGAGCTCTGGTAGCATAGTGGCTAAGGCACTTGACTGCTAACCAGAAGGCTGGCGGTTCAATCTCACTAGCCACTCCTCAGAAGGAAGATGGGGCAATCTACTTCCATAGTGATCCTGCCTCGGACACCCAAGGAGGGGTTGCTATGACTCGACAGCACATAACAACAACAACAACAACAAATTTGCCCCTAGTTTTTCCTTGAGGAACTTTACAGTTTTAGATTTCACATTTAAGTCTTTGATCCATCTGGAATTAGTTTTTGTGTATGGTGTGAAGTACAGATCTTGTTATATCATGGAGAATGTTCCACATGCACTAGAAAAAAGTATATATTGTTCTGTTGATGGGTGAAGTGCTCTGTAGATGTCTATAAGGTCAAGTTGGTGGATTCCATTGTTTAGCTCTTGTGCATCTTTGTTGAGTTTCTTTCCAGTTGTTCTATCTTTTGTTGAAAGTGGTGTATTGAAGGCTCCCACTATGATGGTGGAGTCATCTATTTGATTCTTCAAGTCTCTTACAGTCTGATTTATTATTTTGACGCTCTTTCATTGGGTCCATAGATACTGATTATGATTATATCTTCTTGTTCAATTGATCTTTTAGTCATTATATAATGTCCTTCTTTGTCTCTTATGGTGGTTTTTGTCTTAAAGTCAATTTGATCAGAAATTAATATTGCTACTCCTGCTTTTTTTTTTTTTTTTTTTTTTTTTTTTTTTTTTTTTTTTTTTTTTTTTTTTTTTTTTTTTTTCTGTTTGCTTGATGTATCTTTTTCCAACCTTTGATTTTCAGTCTATTTTTGTTTTTGTCCCTAAGGTGTGTCTCTTGTAGACAGCATAGTGATGGGTTATGTTTTCTTATCCATTCTGCACCTCTCCTCTTGAGTGGTACATTTAATCCACTAACATTCAGTGTAATTATCAAAAAGGATGGGTTGGTTGCTGTCATTTTGTTATGTGCTTTTTCATGGTGTTCCTGGTTTCTTTTTCTATAGAATTTTCTGTGCTGAGCTCATTATGTTTATGAATCATGTTACTATTTCTTTTGTTGCTGTTGTTTTAGTATTTGCTAAATACTTGTGCTTGTCCTCTTTTTTTTATATATATATAGTGATATGAAAGTTTTTCCCTTTTTTTTTTTTGAGGTTACCATGTGATTAATAATTTTCTCCCCAAGTTTAGAACAGTCCATACTATTCTGCAACTCTTTCAAATTCCTCACCATTCAGGAGTTTTGAAACTTCATTATTTTTTTCCCTCTGTTTAGTTTGTAGTTGTCCTCATTTATCAAGTGATGTCTCCGGTTCCCTATTTACAATCTCTTAAGCTTATTTTACTTTGAATACTTCTATAGCTGGGCTGATTTCTGGGTTATGTCATCTTGTGTATTAACGGTCAGTTGTTTTTTGGTACTATTTGTTCTCTTTTCAAAGGACTCCCTTTAGTATCTCTTATAAGGTTGGTCTTGTCTTAACAAATTCCCTTAATTTCTGCTTATTTTGAAATCTAATTTCACCATCATATTTTTGAGGGAAAGTTTTGCCAGGTATATAATTCTTGGTTGGCAATGTTTCTCTTCCAGGGTTTTATATATATCATCCCATTGCCTTCTCACTTTCATGGTTTCTGCTGAGAAATCAGAACTTATTTTTTTGGTTACCTTTGTAGGTAACTTTTCATTTCTCCCATGCTGCTTTCAGGAATCTGTCTTTGTCTTTGGATTTGATGAATTTGGTGATGATATGTCTTGGTGATTTTCTTTTGGGGTCTATCTTGTTTGGGGTTAGTTGGATTCCCTGAGTGGATATATTCTCAACTTTCATCATATCAGGGAAGTTCTCTTCCAACAAATCTAGGACAATTTTCACAGTGATTTTACTTGTTTCTTCCTGTTATGGAATTCCAATTACACATTAGTTATTCTTTTTGATGATATCCTACATGAACCTTATTCTTTCTTCATTTTATTTTGATCTTTTTTTTTTTTTCTCTGATTGATCCCTTTCCAAAGAAGTCTTCATGTATTTGTTTTCAATCTTATAATTCTGTCTTCCATTGATTCAATTTTACTCCTTTGCCCTTTCAATGTGCTATCTATTTCTGAAAGTTTACTATTAATCTCCTGATTTTCTCTGTGTAGATTTTGAATCATTTCTAAATTTTCATTTATTTTGTCATTTTGTTCTTTTCTTTTCTTCCAGGATTGTTCTATGGTTTTGTCTGTGTTTTCCTTATTTTTTTGGTGTTTCATTGATCTGTCTCTCAATCCATTGGTGATACATAAATATAAATCTTTTGAATTCTTTATCAGGGAGTTTCAATGCTGCTTCTTCCTCAGGGGTGTATTCTGGGTCTGTATCCTGCTCCCTTGTTTCTGCCACTTTATCTTTTTTTTTT
>NW_006922384.1:174912-177847 GCF_000298275.1 Orycteropus afer afer | reverse complement strand
TTTATGTCCAGAATGTCCTTGTAGTTCCTGGCAAGTGGAGCCTGTTCTTAAGTCCCTGGAATGTGGGGAAAGCTGTTGTTTTAAATATCCAAAATGGTCTAACTACTTGTAAATATTCAAAATGGTTGTATACTCCAGAAAGGCAAAAGTCCACAGCTCAGCCCACCTTCCTCTTCACTGCTTCCTCTTCTATTCACCAGCTACCAATACAGTCCTCTGTGCACCCCTGTCTAGCAGGACCAATTTTCAGGTTGATTCTTAGGTCCTAACACCATGTAGCAATATCCAAGTTGTCTGTGCCATCAGGATGGCTGACAGACCACAACTCTCTGTGTCTGCTCATTTGGTGTTTTCATACAGGTTCTTCTGCTAGTTGGAGTTTAGTCCACTTCTATATCCTCCCCTTCATAGTTCAAGGATCTAGGATTATCTTCTGTTTCTGTGTTAATTGGTTCCCCTTTTCTTTGTTGAAGAGGGACTGGACAGTGTGTCTGCCTATTCTGCTATCTTACTGGAACCTCTGAAATCTGTTCTTGAGATGATCCCAAAATTCAGGTGTTATATAATCCAAGTCATATTTTGGTGCTCCTGGACTTGTTTTAATTTTATTCAGCTTGAACTTCAATGTGCATAAGTATGATTGATGGTCTAGTCTACAATGATCCCCTGGTCTTATTCTGACTGAAAATACTGAGCTTGTACATTATTTCTTTTCATAGATGTAATAAATTAGATTCCTGTGTATTTCTTCTTGGAATATTCATGTGTATATTCACTATTTAAGTTGTTGAGGAAAGATATTTGCAATGAATAGTCATTGGTCTTTCAAAATTCTCTCCTGCAATTTTCAACATCATTTTTATCACCAAGGCCATATTTTATAACTTCCAATCCATCTTCTTTATTCTAAATGTTTCATTTCCAATAATCAATAAAAATCAGTGCATCTTAATTGTATGTTTGATCATTTTGAAACTATAGAAGTTGGTAAATATCTTCAATTTCTTCATATTTGGCTTTTGTGGTTGATGGGTAGATTTGAATAGTCTTATTAACTGGT
The DNA here is from genome assembly GCF_000298275.1 of Orycteropus afer afer. NCBI lineage: Eukaryota > Metazoa > Chordata > Mammalia > Tubulidentata > Orycteropodidae > Orycteropus > Orycteropus afer. Next base: position 176,787 of record NW_006922384.1, on the reverse strand, counting down.
CTTCCTGATAGACATATGGATATTATCCTATCACAGATGACATGGTACATCAGGATAGATCTTAAAATGTTCTTTTTGACAATGAATGCCATGATGCCATGTAATTTTTCTTCATTTGTCATTCCTCACAGAGTAGGTCTTATGATTTTCTGATTGAAAATGACATATAACTATTTATTTCAGTTCACTAATGCACTGTTGTTTGTTGTAGTTATGTGCCATTGAGTCATCTCCAACTCATAGAAACATTATGTACAACAGAATGAAACACTGCCTAGTCTTTTGTCAGGCTCATGATCCCTACTATACTTGAGCACATCACTGTAGCTACCATGTCACTCATCTTGTTGAGCGTCTTCCTCTCTTTTGTTTACCCTCCACTTTACCAGGCATGACAACTTTCTCCAGAGAGTGGTCTCTTCTCACACCGTGACTAAAGTAGGTGAGACAAAGTCTAGGCCATTTTCTCTCCCAAAGAGTATTCTAGCTGCACTTCTTTCAGGACAGATTTGTTAGTTCTTTTAGCAGTCCACAGTATTTTCAGCCTTCTTCACCAGCACCACAACTCAAAATCATCAAATCTTCTTTGGTCTTCCTTATTCATTTTCTAGCTCTCACATGCGTATGAGGAGACTGAAAATACCATGAATTAGGTTAGGTGGATCTTAGTCTTCAAGGAGACATCTTTGCTCTTCCGCACTTGAAAGAAGTCATTTGCAACAGATATGCCCAATGCAATATATCTTTTGATGTGTTAACTGCTGCTTGACTGCTTTGAAATCTGTTCAGCTCTTTTATCTTGTCATTTCTGCTTCAGTTGGCACTGATTTTAGAACCTTGTAATATGAAGTCTTTGACAACTTCATTTTTTTTTTCCATCTATTGTGATGCTGCTTATTGGTTCAGTTGTGAGGATTTTTGCTTTCTTTATATTGAGGTGTAATCCAAGCTGCAGACTGTCATCTTTAATTTTTATCAGTAAGTTCTCCAACTCCTCCTCACTTTCAGCAAGCAAAGTTGTGTCATCTGTGTATCTCAGGTTATTAATGAACCTTTATCCAATCCTGATGCCACGTGCTTCTTCATATAGTCCAGCTTCTCTGATGATTTGCTCAGCATACAGATTGAATGCATATGGTGAAAGGATACAACCCAGACACACTCTCTTTCTGATTTTAAATTATGCAGTATCCCCTTGTTCTGTTCGAACAAGAACCTCCCTGTCCATGTATAAATTCTTCGTGAGTATAATTAAGTGTTCTGGAATTCCTATTCTTCTCATTGTTATCCATAATTTGTTATGATCCACACAATCAAATGCTTTTGCATAGTCAATAAAACACAAGTAAACACCTTTCTGGTATTCTTTGCTTTCAGCCAAGATTGATCTGATATCAGCAATGATATCCCTCACTCCACATCCCCTTCTGAATCCAGCTTGTATTTCTGGAAGTTCTTTGTCAATATACTGCTACAAGTGTTTTTGAATTACCTGCAGTAATATTTTACTTGCTTGTGTTATCAATGATATTGTTTGATAATTTCTACATTCTGTGTGATCACCTTCCTTTGGGATGGGTATAAATATCAATCTCTTCCAGTCAGTTGGTCAGGTAGCTGTCTTCCTAATCTCTTGGCATAACCAAGTGAGTGCCTCCAGCACAATATTTGTTTGTTGAAACATCTCAGTTCCATAACAAAATGACAGCAACCAACTCATACTTTTTGATAATTACACTGAATGTTAGTGGATTAAATGTACCACTCAAGAGAAGGAGAGGTGCAGACTGGATAAGAAAACATAACCCATCAACATAACCCATCACTATGCTGTCTACAAGAGACACACCTTAGGGACAAAAACAAAAATAGACT
>NW_006922384.1:173165-174812 GCF_000298275.1 Orycteropus afer afer | reverse complement strand
AATTCCCAGAGTCCTGTTTTTCACTAATGTCTTAGTGTAGCTTCAACTTCTTCCTTCAATACAATTGGCTCTTGATCATACACCACCTCCCGAAATGGATGATCATCTACCAATTATTTTTGGTATAGTGACTTTATGTATTCCATCCATCTTTTTTTGATGTTTCCTGCATCAATCAACATATTGCCCATAGAGTCTTTCAATTTTGCAATTCAAGGCTTAAATTTTGTCTTCAATTTTTTCAGCTTGAGAAATGCCAAGCATGCTTTTCCCTTTAGTTTTCTAACTCCATGTCTTTGCACATCTCATTACAATAATTGACCTTTTCTTCTCAAGCTGCTTTTTGAAATCTTCTCTTCAGCCCTTTTATCTTGTCATTTCTTCCATTTGCTTTATTTGATGGATAACCAGAATGCTGGTGGTTCAAATCCACCAGCCTCTCCTCATAAGGAAGACTGGGCAATCTTCTTTCACAGAGATAATGCCTCAGAAACCCAAGGAAAGGTTGCTATGAATCAGATTCAACTCGAAAGCAGTGAGTTTGGTTTTGGTTTACTCTCCATTCAAGAGCAAGTTTCAGAGTCTCTTCTGACATTCATTTTGGTCTTTCCTTCCTTTCCTGTTATTTTAATGACCTTTGAGTTTTCTCATGGATGATGTTCTTGATGTCATCCCACAATTTCTCTGGTTTTCAGTCATTGGTGTTCAAAGCATCAGATGTATTCTTTAGATGGTCTCTAAATTCAGGAGGGATATATTCAAGATCATATTTTGGCCCTTGTATGTTTCTATTAATTGTCTTCAGCTTCAACTTGGACTTGCATATGAGCAGCTAGTGGTCTGTTCCACAATCAGCTCCTGTTCTTGTGTTGGCTGAAAATATTGAGCTTCTCCATCACCTCTTTCCACAAATGTAGTCAGTGCGATTCCTTTGTACTCCATCTGGTGAAGTCCACATGTATAGCCATTGTTTGTGTTGTTGGAAAAAGATATTTACAATGAATAAGTATTCGGTCTTCCAAAATTTTGTCTTGCAATCTTCAGCATCCTTTCTATCACCAAGGTCATATTTTCCAACTAGTGGTGATTCTTCTTTGTTTCCAGCTTTTACATTCCAATCACCAGTGATATTCAGAACATCTTCACTGCATATTTGGTGAATTTTAGACTGCAAAAGTTGGTAAAAATCTTCAATTTTCTCATCTTTGGCTTTGGTGGTTGGTGCTTAAATTTGAATGATAGTAGCATTAACTGGTCTTCCTCATAGGCATATGGATATTATATTATCACTGACAGCATTGTACTTCAGGATATAAATATTGATATTTTGTTTGTGATGATGAATGCTGCTCCATTTTTCTTCAATTTGTCATACACGGCATAGTATCTCATATGATTGTCTGATTCAAAATGGCTAAAACCAGTCCATTTCAGCTCACTAAGGCCTGTTGTTGTTGTTGTTATATGCCGTCAAGCCAGACCTGACTCATAGCACCCCTCCTTGGATTTCTGAGGCAGTATCACTGTGGAAGTAGATTGCCCCATCTTCTTTCCGAGGAGTGGCTGGTGGGTTTGAACCTCCAGCCTTCTGGTTAGCAGTCAAGTGCCTTAGCCACTATGCTACCAGAGCTCCCCACTAAGGCCTAA
>NW_006922384.1:171142-173010 GCF_000298275.1 Orycteropus afer afer | reverse complement strand
CATAGAGACCCCTCCTTGGGGTTCCAAGGCAGTATCACTACAGAAGTAGGATTGCCCAACCTTCCTTCTGAGAAGTGGCTGGGGGGTTTGAACCACCAGCCTTCCGGTTAGCAGTCAAGTGCCTTAGGCACTATGCTACCAGAGTTCCTACTAAAACGTATAGAACAAATTTAAAAAAACATCTAGCTTTCTCCCCATAAAACTATCAGTTAATCAAGTTTTCCTTTGAATAACCTTTCTTAAATTCACACATCATTTTAAATAACATGGTGATAAAAAAGCCATATGTTAAAGGTATTTTGGGTAACTGAATATTTGATTCCTAGACAATAGTAGTGACAGAATATGCAAGGATGGCACAGAAAATGGGACCTCTTAATGGTACTCAAGAAAAGGGACAAATTCAGGCTTCTAGTTAGATGGAGGAATAGGCAAATGACACAGACCCTCTTCAACAAAGAAAAGAAAAAGCAATTGGCAGAGATACAGAAGATAATCCTGGAGTCCTGAGCTTTGATAAGAACTGTACAGAAGTGAATTAAGCATCAACTAGTGGAAAATCCTGAACAAAAACAGTGAGTGTTGAGACGGTCAGAGCTGCAGACTGTCAGCTACTCTAATGGGACCAACAGCCTGAATATTTCCAAGTGGTGATGAGACCTGAGAAGTGACCTAAAGATCAGCCCTGGTCATCAAGGCCTGCAGGGAAGACTGTGTGGGTGGTCTATGACTAGGAAGGGAAACAGCAAGGAGGGAGACAACCTGAGCTATTGACTTTCTGCTGTCTGGAGGGTGCAGCCATTTTGATTTTTTACATGTGGCAGCCATTTTGGATATATAAAGTGACTGAGGGCATGGTCATTTTGAATGTTTAAAAGTAGCAGCCATTTTGGATATTTAAAGTGACCAAGGGCACAGCCATTTTGAATGTTTACAGTAGGTGACCATGTTGGATATTTAAAGTGACTGAAGGTGCAGCCATTTTGAATCTTTATAAGTGGCAACCATGTTGGATTTTAAAATGATAGCATTCTCATTTGGATTCCAGGGACCTGAGAATAGGCTCTGCTTGCCAAGGTCAGCAGAGACATATGAGATGCTGACAACAGGAAAGGAGACAGGTGATGATTGTATAAGTGCTGTCAACTAGAGAATAGAGGAGCATAGTACCCTGCTTTCACAGATAACATACAGCAAAACAAAGAAAATGAAAATCATGGACAAGTCACTCCAACATAAAATCACCAATTAAATATAAACACAAAAACATCACAATGCCTTGGAGACAACAGAGCATCACAGTTCACACAAAGAAGCAGGAGAAACAAGGGACCAGGATACAGATCCAAAACACATCCCTGAGGAAGACATAGCATTGGAACTTCCTGATAAGGAATTCAAAAAAAATATATTTAGGTATCATCAATGAATTGAGAGACAGATCAAGGAAAATACAGAGAAAACCCTAGAACAATTTCAAAAGACCATATAAGAACAAAATGACAAAATAAATAAAAAATTAGAAATGATGCAAAATCTACACACAGAAATCCAGAAGATTAATACTAAATTTTCAGAAATAGACAAGACATTGAATAGGCAAAGTAGCAGAATTGAATCAATGGAAGACAGAATTAGGGAGATTGAAGGCAAATACCTGAACACTTCTTTGAAAAGGGATCAATCAGAAAAAAAAGATCAAAACAAAATGAAGAAAGCTAAGGTTAATGTGGGATACCATCGAAAGGAATAACCTACATGTAATCAGAATTCAAGAACAGGAAGAGACAAATAAAACCACAGAGAATATTGTCAAAGACTTGTTGGAAGAGAATTTTCCTGGTATGATGAAAGATGAGAATATATCC
>NW_006922384.1:133898-169767 GCF_000298275.1 Orycteropus afer afer | reverse complement strand
TAGTTTTGTGTATTTCACTGTACATAATTATATTTCAGTAAAATAAAAAAAAAAAAAAAAGAAAAGGGGCAAATTCAAAGGAAAGTTTTATATAAAGAATAAGTTCATGTAAAACATGCCTGTCCCTTTCATTTTCTTTTTCATATCAAGTGCTCAAAATATACCTAATCTTTTCTAACAGGATCACAAAAAAATATGTATAATTAATTCATACTAATAAGCTAGTAAAGTAGCATTCTAGTTCTCCAATGAATGACTCCATTTTAATAACAAACAAGAGAAGATAGCCCTTCACAGAATTGTACAAAAAAAATATGAATATTAAGCATTTATCAGTGGTAATAGACTTGAATGGCAAATTTTTAAGATCATGTCAAGTCTCCCTATTTAGACACTTGTGTATGTTGCTTCAGCTTAACAATATCTCATAACCCCATGAAGAAACCATAGTACAAGATTTCTACCAAATTTTCTAGCATTAACTCCCCAACCCTTCCTCTGTCCTACCCCAAACTATTTTTTCTGACTCTATGTATTGCTTATTATAGATAATCCATATAAGTTAAACCATACAATATTTGTACTTTCTGTTTGACTTGTTTTACTTAGCACAATGTTTTCACAGTTTATCTATGTCATAGCATTTATCAGAATTTAATTTCTCTTTGTGGATGAATACTATTCTTTTGTATATGTATAGATATTGATTAACAATAAAAATAAATTATTTCTGCTATTGTACCATTTGTTCTCTGTGTGTATTATGTCTTTTTTTTTTTTTTTTACCTCCTGTATTTCCTTCTTTTGTGCTCAGTTGATTTTTTGTACTGACCTATTTTAATTATTTTTTGCATTGCAATTAGTTTTGGGTAAATTGTTAAGATATTTCCATTTTTGTAATCATGGGAATTACCCCAACATTTTAAATTTATAACAGTTAAGTTTAAATTGATACCAAATTGATTATAATAGCACATTAATATCCTGTTCTTATACAACTTCATCCCTCTCCCCATTTATGCTGTTGTCACAAATTACATATTTCTACATTGTATGCCCAATAATATAAATTTATAACAATCTATTTATTCATTTGTCTTTTATATCTTGTAGGACATAACAAGTAGTTATGCCCAAAATTACAGTAAAATTTGCTTTTGTAATTATCCACAAAATTATGTTTACTGGAGATCTTTATTTCTTCATGCAGCTTCAAGTTACTACTGTGCATCCTTTCATTTCAACATGAAGGACTCTTTAGCATTTCTTGTGCGGCAAGCCTAGTGATAATAAACTCTCTTAGTTTTTTTAAAAAAATCTAGGAATAGCTTAATTTTACCTTCAGTTTTGAAGGAGAGTGTGACTAGATATAGAATTCTTGGTTATTTTTATTTATTTTTTTTTCACCAGCACTTTAAATCGGTCAACTGTTTGCCTTCCAGCCTCCTGGATTCTGAAGAGAAAGTGGCCCTTACATTAGCTGAGAATACAAGATTGACTTCTCTATTGCTGCTCTCAAGATTCTTTCTTTATTTTTGGTTTTCAAGTGTTTGGTTATAATGTGTATGTGGATCTTTTTTGCATTTATCATATCTGATTGTTGAGTTCCTCAGATATGTATATTCATATTCTTTGTCAAATTTGGGAAAACTTCAGACATTATTCTTCTAATTCTCTTTCTCTCTGTTACTGTCTCTCTTTCTTTCTCCCTCCTACTTCTGCATATGATGGCATGTCCAAAGTTAATTAAGCTCTGTTTATTTTTTCTTTATTCTTCTATTACTTAGACTGGGTGATTTCAATTGTGCTATCTTCAATTTAGCAGATTCATTCTTCTGTTAGCTCAATCTCCTCTTGAGCTCTCTAGTGACTTAAAAAAATATTTCATGTATTTTTCGGTACCAGAATTTCTCTTTAATTCCTCTTTATAGTTTCTATATTTTTATTCATATTCTCATCTTGTTCATAGACTGTTTCCTTAACTTTCTTTGGTTCTTTTAAGACAGATTATTAATATGCTAATTGTCTAATAATTCTAATGTCTTAGATTTGTATGAGATACTTTCTACTATTTTATTTTATTACCTTCAAATGAGCCAACCTTCTTGTTTCTCTGTAGGCCAAGTGATTTTTTTTTTTAATAGAACAATTTGAGTAATTTGAAGTAGTTTAATGCTAGAAATGTTATTCTTCTCTTTCCTTGGAGTTCGTTGGGTTTTTTGTTTGTTTGTTTGTTTGTCTTTGTTTTTTTATCCTTCTTTTCCATTCATTTCTGTTCCCTTTCTTTCTTTTCCTTTTCCTCCCCCCCTTGCTTTTCCTCTTTTCTCTCTTCCTTCTTTTTTCTTCTACTTTGCTCTCTTTCTGTCTGTATTCCTTTCTTTCTATGGAAGGTTATAGTAGTCTATTGGTTTAGTAACATTTTCAAACTATTTTTGCAAAGACTGGATTAATTCATAAGTGTGTTCATAGAAGTCACTCTGACTCTAGCTTATGTTCAGCTATTGTTCTGGGAGAGATTTCCTTGAATTCCAGGAGTGAAAAAGAAAAGCCAACAAACAAAGAAAAAAAAATAGTAAATACAAGAAAAACATTAGGGATAAAGCAAAACACGTCTTGCAGTCTTTGCACATTAGCTCTGTAATGGAGCACTCCTTTAACACTTAGTTAGGCTTACGCTAGGACTAGAGATCAGCCCAAAACAAAGTTTAGGATTTCTTCAGGTCTTTTTCTGGCATATGTCTTGTTCTGGACATGCATATGACTTTCTCAATTCCCTGATATACATGGGTGTTTCTGAATATTCTACTTCCCCAAAAACTCTCTTCCTTTGCCTCCTTGACCTTAGCCCTAAGCTATCTATCATGTGTTTCTATTGTCCTTTCTTTGTCCTGGGAGCTACAAGCTCTCAGTCTGGCTGCCACTTCTCTGTCATGCACTATTTCCAATATAGATAAGACAGAGGTCATGTTTTCTTTAGTGCTTTAAGACTGACAAATTTAAAGAAACTAAAAGAATAATCTGCTCACAGTGTTATTTGCTATCTTCAGTTTCTAGGACTTGAGATTCAAGCTGGAAACATCAGTTGCCCTTTCAATCCTAGCTGCTAAGCCAGTGCAGGGGACGGTCATGATCTGGTAACAAGAAATCATAAAACCCTTAACAGTACTTTGATTTCTGATTACTGTGATTGGTTGCAGTGTTGCTTGGTTGGTGTGATTTGCATTTTCTGTGTTACTGTGAAGTTTTGAATGTTTTCCAGTATTCTGACAAAGTTAAGTAAGACATTTTCTACTACTATTATTATTATTATCATCATCATCATTGATGTTTCTTTTAGGGCATAAGAACAAGGAGTTTTTTAATCTACCAACTTGGTGATGTCACTTCTCAAATTTGTGATTTTGGGTTACGAAGAACAACTACTACATGACCAAGACTAAGGGGAAATCACTCACAATAAATAATTCACTTTTGGTACATGGCTTATAAAATTGTTCCACCTGCAAGCTGCCCTTCTTCCCTAGTTAACATGGTTATTATTATCATCTTTAAAATTAATTATAATGAAGTTAACTAAGCACAACTTCAGTGCAACTGACTATTAGAGGGAATTTGAGCAGTTATTAGCATAAACTGTTTCACCGCAGTGAAAATGCAAGCTTTGTCTTCAATACCCTCCTGTACACATATTTGTACTCTGTATCTCCTCTTAATCCTACACTACCATTTACCCATCCTGCCATCCCAAAGTAACTGGTAAGTAATAAAAGGTTTGATAAACTAATTCATGGTGAGGTGCTAATGATTCAAAATGGATAATTGCATCATTACTTTTGAGTCCTGAATAATACCAGAACCTAAAGGAATAGTCATATGTGTCATTGCATTTTTTGTTTTTGTTCTGAAATTATATTTAAGTAAAAAGAACTTTTTCAAATCACTTAAATCAATGGTTTCCAACTCCATTATGTATCAGGATCACTTAGAGGGCATTTTTAAAATAAAGACAATAAGACTCAAGAGAATCTGATTCAGGTCATCTGGGCTAGGGCCCGGTGTTTAAGAACAGCTAGGTTTTGCCACTGCTCATTAAATCACACTTTTGAACAGCAGCTTATTCTGTATGAATTTGAGACTGCTGTAGGTGATTAGATTCATTAATTGCAATAAAATTAATTGCAATTTATTTTATTGCTTATTTTGGTAAATAAGGGGGGTTCTGTAATATAAATTAATAATATGTAAGAATATGCAATAGAGGATTAGTTCATATCTATATTGCTGCATCTGTTGTCAGTGATTCTGTCTTCTACCAAGGATCTTTCTTTGAAAACATCATTGTCACTGAATTGTTCCAGAAGAATGTTTTTATTCTTAGGTATTATTACATTGATTTTTATGTTATAGTGATCTCATGTGAGAGAGAATAGAACTGTCTCAGAGAGTTTTCTTGGCTATAGTGTTTACAAAAGCAGATTGCTGATGTGTCTAAATAGTTAATACACATAATTAAAATAAAATATAAAATATCTTTTAAAAATCATGAAAAATATCATAATGACAGATGTGGTTTCAGTGAACAGATGTACTGACAAAAAATGTCTATAAACTAGATAAAACTTCTGAACTATATTTTCCTTCTATTCATTAAAGGAGCATCCTCTTACATTTCAAAATGGTGCTACATATTAGGAGATATTCTATCAATTTATAAAAAATATATTGAGGACATATGCATTTACTAGATGCAGATATGTGGTTAAAACCTGTCTCTTTCTCCATCCTCATCTGAATTCCAGATTCTGTGGAAATATCTTAAATCACCTTCTTGTTCCATTTCAATGAGTCCAGACTCATAGGGACCCCAAATGACAGGATAAAACTGCATCATTGGGTTTTCTTGGTTGTAATCTTTAGAGAAACACTGTCCAGCCTTTTTCTGATAGAGCTTCTGGATGAGTTCAAACAAGCAAACTTTTGGTTAGCCACCATGCATTTAACTGTTTCATCATTAGGGATTTTTCGTATGTTACCTAGGTTAATTAGGTCACAATAAGTTTAGATAGATGTGTTTATTCCTATAAATTTACAGGGGGGGGGGAGAAAGAAAGAAAAGAAAAGTTGCATGCCAAGTAACAGAAATATCCTGGGTGGAAAGAAACTGCAATAGTTCAGGGAGAATGTTTTATTTAATATTCAGTATATCTGCTCATAGAAGATCTGTGCAATTTTTTTGTTTTAATTTTTCTTCACAGATGAGTATCATTGTATTGTTTTTTAAAGGTTCAGTTTGTTCTCACTGCTCATCTGTATCATGCACAACTATTTTCTATAACTAGAGAAATCTCGAAACAGGTGTTTAAAAATGCTGCTTTTTCCATTTGGCTCACAAAGAGAGAACAATACAAACAGCCATTTCCTTCAGCTTTGGCTCTGCACCAGTGAGAAAGTACCATAACAGAAGCAATTACTCAGAGAGAAAGTAACACGTATTTCCTCTTCTGGAAAAGCTATGGGGCACTTGAAAGATGATTGGTTTGTGGTGACTGGCATTATAAGAAGGGAATAATCAGAATCCAGCTGTGATGAGAAAAAGAAATAGGAAACAGGTAGATATACATATATGTGAATGTATATGTAATTTTCAGATTGGGCAGTATTTGTTCTGTTGTATATGGAGTGGCTGTGAGTCAAAGCCAACAAACAACACAATGGGCAATATTAATATGTGTATGTTTTGATAACCCATCTTTAGGAGACCATTATGTCCTGTCTCCTTTCTGTATCAATGAATAAAGAAAGGCTCAGACTCCTAGGTCACCTTTCATATCCTGAAAACAATCTTGATAAAGCAGTTTGAAACCTGGATTTGTCTCCTTTTGCCCTTCCTTCCCAGATACTTCTGTTCTTCATCTTTGCATTGTAATATTTATACTCTGTTATCCTCAAACTGTTTTAGTAATCTCAATAACTTTCTTACTTTAACAGACAGTTTGATCTCCACAGAAGACACTTGTGTTCCCTGCAGCTCTCTAAAATTCTGTAAGTTTGGGGAGGTTTATTTTGTTTTATTTTTCTACCCATAGGTCTCTTGCTACTCAGCCTAGAGATAAGGTAAGTAATCATTACCATTTTCCATATTAGTCCTTATATTATGAAAATGATTCTTGTCAAATATAGCCATGTCTCCATGTTTTTTGTTAACCCAGTGTTATTCATCCATCACTCATCTGTCAGTTTGCCATACTGTGGTGGCTTACAGGTTGCTGTGATGCTAGAATCAATGGAACCAGTATTTAAAATACCAGCAGTGCCACCCATGGTGGAGGGGTTTTAGTGGTTCTTCCAGTCTAAGACAGACTAGGAAGAAGGATATGACAGACTACTTCTGAAAAAAACTTAGCCTTTGGAAACCTTATAAATAGCAGTGAAATATTGTCAGATATAGTGCCAAAAGATGGGTGCCTCAGGTTGGAAGACACTCAAAATATGACTGGAGAAGAGCTGCTTCTTCAAAGTAGAGGTGACCTTAGTGATGTGGATGGAGTATATTTTGGGACCTTCATTTGCTGATGTGGCATAACTCAAAATCAGAAGAAGCAACTGATAACATCCATGAATAATTGAAATGTGGAATGTGAGGAGTATGAATCTAAGAAAATTTGGTGTTGTCAAAAATGAAAATGAGTGCATAAAAATCAATATCCTAGGCATTAGTGAGGGGAAATGGACTGGTATTAGCCATTGTTCATGAGAAAACAATATAGTCTACTGAAAAAGGATTGACAAATGGAAGAGAAGTGGCATCACATTCATTGTCAAAAAGAACATTTCAAGATCTATCCTGAAGTATCATCCTGTCAATGATAGGACAATATCCATAGGCCTAAAAGGAAGACCAGTTAACACTGCTGTTTTTCAACTTTTTGCACCAAACATTGAAGCCAAAGACAAAGAAATTAAAGATTTTTCCAGTTTCTGCACTCTGAAAATGATCAAATATGCAACCAAGATACTTTAATAATTATTGGTGATAAGAAAGCAAAAAATAGAAACAAAGAAGAAACAATAGTACTTGGAAAATATGGCCTTGATAATAGAAATGATCTGGAGATCACATCACAGAATTTAAGAAAACTAATAACTTATTCAGGAGCTCTGGTAGCATAATGCCTAAGGCACTTGACTGCTAACCAGAAAGCTGGTGGTTCAAACCCACCAGCCACTCCTCAGAAGGAAGATGGGGCAATCTACTTCCATAGTGTTACTGCCTTGGAAACCCACGGAGGGTTCTCTATGAGTCGGGTCAGACTCAATGGCACATAACAACAACAGTAATTTATTCATTTCAAACACCTTTATTCAACAACATAAACTGTGAGTATATATGTAGACCTCATCTGACAGACTGCACAGTAATCCAACAGGTTATATGTGTGGAAGACTGTAGAGAAGCTCAATATCATCAATCAGACTGTGGAAAATTGGGCTGACTGTGGAAAAGATATCCAATTGCTCACAAGCAAGTTGAAGCTGAAGCTGAAGAAAATTAGAACAAGTCCACTACATTCAAACACAACCTTGAGTGTATTTCCTCTGAATTTAGAGTCCATCTGAAAAATAGATTTGATGCATTGAAAATTAATGATTGAAGACCAGATGAGTTGTGGGATGGAATCATGACAATCATATATGGAAAAAAAAAAAAAAAAAAGGTCTTTAAAAATATAATAAAGAATGAAGAAAGCAAAATAGATGTCAGGAGAGACTCTAAAGCTTAGTCTTGAATGAAAAGTAGCTAAAGCAAATGGAAGAAATGATTAACTAAAAGATCTGAACAGAAGATTTCAATTGAATTTCAGGCTTGCAATTCAAGCCTGGAGTTGCAATATTGCAGGATTCTACGGGAAAAATACTGAACAATGAAGGAAGCGTCAAAAGAAGAGATAAGGAATACACATATTTACTGTACCAAAAAAACCTGGTTGACATTCAACCATTTCAGGAGGTAGCATATGATCAAAAACTGATGGTACTGAAGGAAGTAATCCAAGCTGCACTGAAGGAATTTGCAAAAGACAAGGCTCCAAGAATTGACTGAATATCCATCAAGATGTTTCAACAAACAGATGCAGCTCCGGAGGTGCTCACTTATTTATGCCAAGATATTTGGAAGACAGCTTCCTAACCAATGACAGAAGAGTCCATATTTGTGCCCATTTCAAAGAAAGGTGAATACAGAAGTTATCAACCAAAATTATTACCATCATATGCATGAAACTATGCTGAAAATAATTAAAAACAGTTGCAGCAGTACATCGACAAGATCCTGCCAGAATGCTACCTGGAAGCAAGAATGGTGAAACTTTGCCTCTTGCACTTTGGACTTGTTATGAGAAAGGACCAGTCGTTGGAGAAGGACATCATATCTGATAAAATAGAAGGTCAGTAAAAAAGAGAAAGACCCTCAACAAGATGACACTGTGGCTGTAACAATAGGTTCAAGCATGGAAAGGATTGTGAGTATGGTGCAGGACAGGTCAGTGTTTTGTTCTGATGTACATGAGTTGTAACAAAATTGACTTGATCGCTCCTAACAACAATGTTACTCATGAGTCTTCATCTTTATTGTACTAACAGTAGCATCTGCTCCAGTTGATTTTCTTTTTAATGCACTTTCTTCTCTTTACATACAGAATACCACCCTCTTGATTTTCCTCCTATCAAAACTTAAAAAAATTAACAAACTGTCAACAAAAGCAAAAACAGTGGCCAGTGAGTTGATTTGGATTCTTAGTGATCTCATTTTTGCCAGAGTAGAACTACATTCTGTAAGATTTTCAAGGCTAATCTTTCTAAAACAGATTCTCTAGCTTTGATTAGTAATTGAATGCTTAACCATTTGTGCTACCTAGAAACTCCTTCCTTTCTACAGCACTGGTTAATTCTTTACACTTTCTTTTGACAACTATTTCTCTTCTCTGTGACATCTGTTAGCATTCCTTCAGGCATCAGAATTATCCTTTGAGTGACTGTTGGCTTCTTTCTTGTATCCCAAATTTAGTTCTTCAGGGAATCCTGTTGATTCTACCTTCCAACTATGTCTTTCATATGACTTTCAGTATCACTCCAGCTCTGGTAGCATAGTGGCTAAGACACTTGCCTGCTAACCAGATGGCTGGCGGTTCAAACCCACCAGCCACTCCTCGGAAGGAAGGTTGGGCAATCCTACTTCCGTAGTGATACTGCCTCGGAAACCCAAGGAGGGGTCGCTATGAGTCGGGGCCGACTCGACGGCACATAACAACAACAACAACAACATTATCACCATCTCCCATTGGATTATTATAGTAGGCACAAATCTGGTGCATTTGCTCCCACTTTTCCCCTTTAATCAATTAGTATTGATTAAAAAGAGAAATGGAGAATTAATGTGCTTAAAAAAAAAAAAAAAAAAAAACCTTGGAGGAGAAGAACCCCAGTAAGCACCTCAATTTTCAGTTTCACTGTCAGAAAGTCTGACTTATTATCTCCCATCGTCAGGGAGCTGGAGGAAACAACACTCAAAATTGCTTTGCGGCTCTAAGATAGATGAAATAGTAGGAAATCTCAGAATGCTAATGTTTGTATCTGGAAAGGCTATATATCTGTTCATAACTGTTAACAATCAATGAAGGAAAAACAGCCCTACCTCTTTTTCACTTCTGACCATAAATTATAAGGTCACCTTACCTACATAGTAAATTTCTACCTTTTATACTTCCTTTTCTTTATAGACTTCTACTCTACAATTCTAGTATCAAATAGAAGGGACTCTATTGCTTTCAAAATAGTTGGAAGTTGCAATTCCTATAATGTACAGAATGCTTGGTGTTTTGAAAAAGTTTTAACTTTTAACTTGATCTCAGTTAAACTATAGCTCCACTGGAATAGTATAGTCAGAAAGGCAGTCATCTTTAAATTCATAATCTAACCAGTAATGACAGCTATTTTTTTTTTTTTGATACCATAAGATTAATAGATTGCTAGAGTCACTTGAGATTGAAAAGGGCATGCTTAGTTTATACATTCTTATAATTAAGCACTGTTTGTACAGATGTTTCACTTGTCTGAAATATGGTGATGCTATTATAAAATGATGTTATTTTATATGATGATAAAGAAATGCTCATTGTAACAAATGAATCTGCATAGTTTACTAATAAGTTGGTAATACATTTTTTCCTCATTAAAGTCGTAATTTCTTGAAATGAAATGTATTCGCACACATGCACACATATATCTATACCATGTTTTCTTTACAATAAGTTTTAAATATATTAAATACATTTTTATAAATTTTGATTTGTTAACATTTGACAACAAAATCAGATATGTCTATAAATACTTTAAAAAATCTTCTACACTGCTTTCGACTATGAATGCATTACATGTTATTCAATCATTCCTCCATTTCAGAACATTAATATCTTTCCAAGTTTTGGCACCTTCAAAAAATACTACTAAAAACACAGAGAGATAAATTGTTGAATGGAATATTTTCTAATCTATCATGTCTCCTATTCACTTAAACTGTTATGAAATATTTTACAGATAATTATATTCCTGTTTCCATTGTAATAATTTCCATATGATTAATATTTTCCTATTCTCTTATAGTGTAATGTGAGACCATCAGTGGTAATTCTACTCAAACTTTTTTTCCTGATAAATAAGACAAAATAATGAAATATTCTTCACATGAAAAAATATACGAAGAAAGTTAACTTACAGTCTTCAATCCTCTAAAAAATTTGTGTACTTTAAAGAAGTGTAATGACTAGTTTTCCTTATAGATATCAGCACATGTAACACAAATTAACTGGGCACCCAGCTAGCCCCATCCTAAATAATGCTGCTTCAAAATAAAAATACCAAAGGAAATATAATCAGAATTCATTTTAATCTTTCTCTTTTTTGAGTATATGGAAATCAGAGTGAAAAAAATTTTAATGTATGAAAAGAATCTTTACATTTTTCTCAAAATCTCCTTCACTCTCAATTTTTTCTACCAAACTAGAAAAACCAAACTCACTGCTGTTCAGTAGATTGTGACTCAGAGCAACCCCTCCTTGAGTTTCAGAAGTGGTATCTGTACACAGATTGCCCAATCTTCTTTCTGAGGAGTGGAATTTTCTACTCAATTTTAAACTGTCCTTATAAAAGCATCTCTGCTATGCCATTCATATAGTGTTTCTCTTTCTTTCTACACCACTTTTCTTAGAGACCATAAGTAATTTCTACCCCATTCTGAAGCATACTCTACTCTTCACTGCTTCTCATTGTCTGTGTTTAGACTCACTAAAAGCGTAAGAACAAAGTTGAGTGTGGGCAGATGCTAAGGAAACTTGCTATTGAGCAATTTTTGTACTAGTCACACTGATCAGAAGTTACACCTTCAGTAATTTACCTCATTCTTCTGCAGATCTTTCCATGGTCAACTCATTAGGAGTCTGATAACCTAGGAAATGATTCAGGTGTTTTCTTATTAAATAGTTTATATTAGACAATGCTTGACTGCCAAGAACTTGAAGATCATCTTATAAATAAATACATTATATAAGTTTCTATAACTTAGAATTCTAGTAATGCAATATAGTATAATGTGTTATGGCAGAATATTAATCTGATATGTATAAATGGTAGAAATACTTAGCACATAAATTAGAATTTTCACTTCATAATTCTATTGTAAATAATAAAAATCACTTAAGTAAAATATTATTTATTTAGAAATAAAGATACAAAACTATAGCTAAAGACCTATTGCATAAAGTTCTGTTATAAAGCTTAATTTTTTCAAACCCACGAGCCACTTTTCAGAAGGAGGACTGGGCAATCTACTTTCTTAAAGATTTAGCACCTTGGAAACCCAATGGGGGTCAGTATGAATCAGAATCCACTTGATGGGTGATTGGGTTTGGTTTTGGCTTTGGTATCATATACAAGCCCACTGTCATCAAGCCAATTCTAATTCATGGTGACTCCATGTGTTTCAGGTAATAACTGAGCTCCATAGGGTTTTCTTGACTGTAATCTTTAAGAAAACAAATTACTAGGCCTTTCTTCTGCTCTGTGGCTCCATGGGTTCAAACCACCAATCATTCAGAGAGTAGCAAGTGCTAACCACTAGTGCCATCCAGGGATGAAAAAATGATGTAGGAATTGGGCATCCTCTGTTCAAGTAAACAGATTTATTGTAGTAAAAATTGGTATTAATTTGAAATAGTTATTATAAACCTAATCTTACAGTCATAGAATGGACGATAATAATAAAGATTTATCATTATTAGACGTCAAAGAAACATGATGGAATTGATCTATTATAATCTTAAATATGGTATTAAAACATACTAAACTGTTACAAAATTGATTCTATCAGAATCACTATTATTCTTTCAATAGTATTTTCAAAAATAATTTCACAGTATGATTAAAATATATATTTTTTTTACGTTATTACATCCTAAGAAATTTAATTGGTAAATTAATTATTTGATTAATTAGTATTGACTCTGGACCTTGTTTGATAAATGAAATGATCTTACAAAAGTGTAAGGATGAAATAAAAGATTATTAAAAACCCGGGATTGATGAGTAGGATCCTTTCATAGAAATTCAATAACTTTTGGCTCTTGGTTAATTCGGTTCATTCTGAATGGAATGCTGTTTCTTATAAGTAAATTATAGAAGGATAATATAGTCAATAACCAGAGGATTATTAAAAAAAAAAAAAATCTACAAATATGTATTGACTATATGTTTAAGACACTTTGTTAGACTTTTCACAATCCTTTTTACAGAATTCCTGGGTAAAAGAAATCCTAAACTGAGAAGCTATTTAAATTGTTGCAATCAAGTCCAGAATCCAAATATATCATAACCTACACAGACACACATACAGGCATACTAAACTTTTTCCATAGGCATGGTAGGGATGATACCCAAGGTAATGTTTGTGTATTTTTTATTTATTTATTTTTAATTTCTGTTTCTTTTGTTTGCCTAGATAGTAAGTATCATTCTGCAGCGATATTTGGTTGCTTTCAGCCCTGGCTTCCACTCCAAGCCATTTGCTCTGTAATGTGTTTTAGAGCAGCATTGGAGATGACATGGGGTTGATGTGGTCATTATGGTTAAATGATATGAAGGAGTAGTATGAATAAAATGCAACCACAACATCCTCATTGTAGAGTATTGGTGAGTAGTTAATCTTTCGATTTCTGTGCACCTGTCATCATTGACTTCAGTCATTGTAACTTGTGCTACCCATTAAATTACGATTAAAATAAATTCTGTGAAAAAGCTCAGTCATCCTTGCCTATGATTACAAAGACTGGAAACTGTATATCAATGCAGATTTTAAATATTTGTATTATAATTGGACACAAGCTGCTCTGAACATCTGTTTGCTATCAAGAACAGGAATGACGTATCCCTTGCTCTAGATTTGTTTAATGGACACATTCTGAAATTATGCCCACAATATGCTGAGATTTTGAGCCAGACCCTCCTTGTTTTTATACTAAGGCATTGCAGGAACTTGATAAGAGAGAGAAAAATGCTGCCTCCAGCAAATATAGAAAGCTTCATTTTGCAAAGTTGGCATTAATTAGGAAATTTTGAGTTTTGAATCTAAGTTATAGCTTAGATAGCCATTAAAAGTATGTTGACATCTATTCAAGTTAGACTTTTTTTTAATCAAGTTTCTCAATGTCTCATAAAAGTAATTTTTTCATTAGGTTAAAAATCAATACCTGCCACTTAAGATACATACTGATCAAACGTTTCTTTAAAAAATTCTGAATTTTACATTAAAACAAAATTAACCCTACCTAGGGCTTTTTGGAGAAGTTCTGGTGTCATAGCGCCTAAGGCACTTGACTGCTAACCAGAAAGCTCGTGGTTCAAACTCACCAACCACTCCTTGGAAGGAAAGTTGGGCAATCTACTTCTGTAGTGATACTGCCTTGGAAACCCAACGAGGGGTCTCTATGAGTCAGGTCCAACTCCATAGCACATGACAATAACAACAACAGAGCTATTTGGAGATGAATTAGCCATCATTTTTTTTTTTAAGTATAAATTCATTAATTTATTTTTTGACACATATTTTTTGAACATTGTATGTGTGCATGTATATGTGGGACAAATATATAAAGAATGTGAGAGACAATACTGAGCAAAGAGATATGGTCCTGATTCTGTAAATTAAAAAGAGACATTAATCAAATACCACAAAGTGATATATAAATGCAAAGTGACATAAATATTGTGAAGGAAAGGACTTTATTGACATCAGGAAAGTTAGCAAAGTTTATTGATTTAGATTAAGAAGTCAGGAAAGTTATCCCTGTATGATCTAATCTTACACTGAGTTCTGAAGGAAATCGGCAAGGAAAAAGAGGATGTCTGAGATGGTGTAAGAATTTTTCAGATGTAGGACAACATGTGTAACAGCCATATGGCAGAACTTGACACATTTTAGGAATTAAAGCAAGTCTAGTATCCCAGGAGTATACAATGCTAAGAGGGTCATGGTGCAAGATGAAGATGGAGAAGTAAATAGGAACTATAACTGTGGCCTTTTTAAAAGATTTAAGTCTTCATTTTTTTGAAGTAATAGGGGATTAAGCATTTTAAATAGAGATATTACTTCATTATATTTAAATATAGAAAATATTACCCTGGGGGAGAATAAGACTTGCAGGTTAAACACAGTAGATAACCTCAATAGCAGTTAGTTGGTATGCCACAGAATATGATGGTGGATGAAAAAAATGATGTACTGTAAAAATTGCTGCCAAATAACACTAAATGAAATAAGTCAATTACATAAAGGCAAATATTGTTTAATTTCACTTTTATAAGAAGAATAGACACATAGAGAGGCCAGTGTTCACTGGTAGCTTTAGTGAATGGTGGTGAGGAGGGAGAAGCACACTTTGGCTATAGATCCTTGTTATTTTGAGTGATGGGAAAAGGGGCCATGAATGTGGGTGTAGTGAGCACAGTATGACTAATGTAAAAGTTGTTGTTGAGAACACCCAAGAGAAAAGAGACTCTCTACTAAAAAATTTTGGCCAATATATCAGGCAGTATTTCATTGCTATTTGTAAGGTTTTGAACAACAATATTGAAAATATGGTCTTAGTGATAGAAATGACACCAAGATCACATGATAGAATTTTGCAAGATTGATGAGGTGTTCATTGCAAATACCTTACTCCAACAACATACTGGCACCTTTACACATGGACTTCATCTGATGGAATAAACTGGAATCAAATGTACTACACCTATGGAAAGAGGTGATGGAGAAGTTCAATACCATCAGTCAAAACAAGGCCATGAGCTTACAGTAGAACAGACCATCAATTGCTCATAAGCAAGTTCAAGTAGAAGGTGAAGATAAATAAAGCAAGTCCATGCAAGCCAAAATATTATCTTGATTATATTGCCACTGAATTTAGAGACTATCTGAAGAATAGATTTGATGCATTGAACACCAATGACTGAAGACCAGACAAATTGTGGGATGACATCAAGAACATCATACATGAAGAAAGAAGATGACCACTAAAAAGAGAAGAAAGAAGAAGTGCCCAACACAGATGTCAAAAGAGACACTGAAATTTACTCTTGAATGGAGAATAGCTGAAGCAAATGGAAGAAATAACAAGATAAAAGAGCTGAACAGACAATTTCAATGGGCAACTCAAGAAGACAAAGTAAAGTACTATAATGACATGTGCGAAGACCTATAGTTAGAAACCAAATGGGAAGAACACCCTCGGCATTCCTCAACTTAACTGAAGAAAAACTCAAGCTTCAATTTGCAATGTTGAAGGATTCTATGGTCAAAAAAGACACTCTGGTGGTGCAGTGCCTAAGACTTTAATGGCTAACCAGAATATTGGCAGTTCAAACCCACTAGCTGCTCCATGGGACAAAATTGAGGCAATCTACTTTTGTAAAGATTTCCACCTTGGAAACCAAGGGGGGTTGTTGTAAGTCAGAATTGGCTCAACAGCACTGGGTTTGGTTTTTCTTTGGTTTTGAATGGACAAAATATTGGATGATGCAGAAGGTATCAAAAGATGATGGAAAGAATACACAGAATCACTCAACCAAAAACAATTTTTTGATGTTCCACTATTTCGGGAGGTGGCATATGATCAAGAACCAATGATTTTGAAGGAAGAAGTCTTAGCTATACTGAAGGAATTGGCAAAAAAAAAAAAAAAAAAAAGACTCCAAGAACTGACAGAATAAGGTTGTAGTCATTTATTGGTACCAGCTAGCTACTCAGAGGGAGCAAATACTTGAAACTATGGGCTTGGAATCATAGTCACAGGGGACATCAAGCTCAATTGATGTAACATACTACACAAAACATTGTTCCACCTCCTACTTTGGCGAGTAGCCACTGGGATCTTAAAAGCTTGCAAGCAGCCATCTAGATGCAACAATGGGTCTCTCCTCATCCAGCACAAAGAAGAATGAAGAAAATCAAAGATTCATGGAAACAATTAGTCCTCACGACTGATACACCATGCGATCCTCAGCCTATAAGCCTATGAGACCAGACGAACTAGATGGTGCCCACCTACCACTGTCAGCCTCTCTGAGAGGGATCTATGGGGGGAGATCCTGGATAGAGAGGGAGAACAATGTGGAACAAAGCTAAAAATCATTTGAAATATAAAAGGGGGACCAGGTTTGCTAGTCTGATAGAGCCTGCTGGAACCACTGAGACTATGGTCCCTAGCTGCCCTTCAGGTCTGGAATTGAACCCACACCTGTGGCTTCCAGCCAAATAAAAGACAGGAATATGAGTTGAGCATGTACCTGAAGCAGACACAATCCTTGGAGAGAACAATCATGGGAGAAAGAAGGACTGTTTATGCATAGGGAGACAGTTTAAGGGGCAGGAATTCATGGAAGGATGGACACAGTGAAGAGGTAACTATTGGAAGGAAGTGAGAGGGGAGCTATTGCATTGGGGTAAATTGTGGTCATGAGACAACGTGTGTATGAACTACTGTATGGAAAGTGAATTTGCTCTGTAAATAATTTTTAAAAATCACAATAAAGAAAAATGAATTGACAGAATACCCACTAAGCTGTTTCAACAAATGGATGCAGTACTGGAGGCACTTACTCATTATGCCAGGAAATTTTCATGACAGCTACCTGGCCCACCAACTAGAAGATATCCATATTTTTTGCTCATTCCAAAGAAAACTGATACAAGAGAATGGGGAAATTATTGAACACACACATATAAGTAAAATTTGTTAAAAAATAATTTAGTAACAGTTGCAGCAGTATATTGACAGAGACGTTCCAGAAATTCAACTTGGATTCAGAAGAGGATATGGAATGAAGGATATCATTGCTGATGTCAAATGGATCTTGGCTGAAAGAAAAGAATACCAGAAAGATGTTTACCAGTGTTCTATTGACTATGCAAAAACATTCAATTGTGTGGATCATAATAACATTGTGAAGAATGGGAACTCCAGAACACTTAATAAGAAACCTGTGTGTAGACCATGAAGCTGTTGTTGGAACAAGACAAGAGGGTACTGCATGGTTTAAAATCAGGAAGGATGTATGTCAAGGTTGTATCCTTTCACCAAACTTATTTAATCTGTATCAACCAAACTCTAAACTAACAACTCCCAGTGTTTCCAAGGTGGTAAAACTTTACAGAAGCAGACTGCCCTAACTTTTCTTTACAGAGCAATTGGTAGGTTTGAATCACTGACTTTTGGTTAGCAGCCAAACAGCTTAACCACTACGCTGAGCAAATAATTCAAGAAGCTAGACTATATGAAGAATAACTTTGCATCAGTATTGGAAGAAGTCTCATTAACCACCTGCAATATGCAGATAACACAACCTTGTTTGCTGAAGGTGATGATGACTTGAAGCACTCACTGATGAATATCAAAGACTACACTCTTCAGTATGGATTATATCTCAACATAAAAAAAAAAAAAATCCTCACAACTGGACAAATAAGCAACATAATGATAAATGGAGAAAAGACAGATATTGCCAGAGATTTCATTTTACTTGGATCTATCATCAATGCCCATGGAAGCAGCAGTGAATAAATCAGACATTGCACTGGACAAATCTGCTGCAAAAGAGCTATTTAAAGTGTTAGGGAGTAAAGATGTCCCTTTTAAGAGTAAGATGCACCTAATATAATCCATTAACAAGATTTTCAAACACCTCATTGAAAGGTGGACAATAAATAAGGAAGATCAAAGAAGAGTTGATGTCTTTGAATTGTGGTGTTGGTGAAGAATATTGAAAACACCATTGTCTGCCAGTAGAATGAACTAATCTGTCCTAGAAGAAGTGCAGCTTGAATGCTCCTTTGAAGTGAGAATGAGCAGATTTTGTCTGACTTCAGTCATGTTGTCAGAAAGGACCAATCCCTAGAGAAACAAATGCTTGGCAAAGTAGAGGGTCAGCAAAAAAGGGGAAGACCGTCAACAAGATATATTGACAGAGTGACTGTCACGATGGGCTTAAGCATAGTAAGGACTGTAGGGATAGCACAGGAGTGGGCAGTTTCTCATTCATTTGTACGTAGGGTATTTATGAGTTGGAGCTTACTTGGTTGTATCTAACAACAACAATGATTTCCAGAGGGATGAGCCATGCCTAGATTGGCAAAGAATAAAGGAGGCTTTTGTTAGGACCAGATGATAATGTTGGATGCTTGGCAAGGAGAGGAGCAAAACTGCCAGAGGAGGATAATCTAGACTCATATTATTGAAAAAAAATCGATTTTTTTGACAAAATTGTTGGCTTGGCTTATGTGTTATGTTTGTATCTAGAGTGACTCCAAATGGAAAAATAGTTCTCTCTGGCAAACAAATCTCCTATATGAAAACTTTGCTGAAGAAGCAGGAACTGGGCTTAGGACTGGAGATAGTTTCCCAGTATCCCCAAGTCAGTATCTCAGCCTTGCACTGTTAACACTAGCAATCTCAAAGTCTCACATGGCCTGGTGATCTCACAATGAAGCTGTAGTCCATAATCTCATAATTGCATAATCTTGATTTAAAATAGTCAAGTGGTTTTGCAATCTTGAATTCTCATTATCTCATAGTCTTAATTTCTAGTAGGGTTCAAATCTGGCAGCCTTGTGATCTTACAATTTTGAAGTACAATTTATTTACTGTAGTATCCATTTCAAAGGTGAAAAGTTTTTTTGGTATTTAGTTAGATCACCCTCCTGTAGAAACTTGCCTAAACTCACTTTTAAAATACATGGGAAAATAGGAGGGTTGAGTTTGAAGTTCCAATGAAAACAAAATCCAAAGGAACTTTTAATAAGCTCAATGATATTAAACCAGTAAAACCACAGAGTATCTGGAATTGGGCTGAAATTAAAAGAGAGATGTCCCAGACTCCCTGGTGCTTATAATCTAACACCTCATTTAAAGAGATTAAATTGTAACCCTGCCTCAAACTAATACAACTCCTAATTGAGACATCCTGATCAGTCCCTTCATTCTAGCTGCCTAGAGAAAGTAATATTTACTCAGAAGAAGGGAAGGAAGAAAAGCAGGAAGGGAGGGAAAGAGGGGAGATGGGGGAACAGAGAGAAGAAGGAGAAAAAGGAGGGAGGAAGAAATTAATTTAGTCTTTATAATTCTATAACACACAATGATGGTTGACATATAACCTAAAGTTATGAGACATGCAAAGAATTAGGAGAATGTGATCTATAGTCAAACAGAAACAAACACACAGATTATCTAAATTTGGCCAATTCTAAATTTGGCCTCCATATGGCATCACTGTGATCAATGTACTGTAGTGGCTGTAGATTAGCATTAGCTCAGGACCAGTGTCAAATTGTTTTTTATATCCACTGTACATGTTGATGCTTTGAGTTGTGGTGCTGGAGAATGGTAAGGGTACCATGGACTGGTAAAAGGACTAACAAATCTGTCCTGGAGGAAGTGCAGCCAAAATGCTTCTTGGAAGTGAGAATGGCAAGACTTTATCTCACCTACTTTGGTCATGCTGTCAGAAGGAACCATTCTTGGAGAAGGATTTTATGCTTGGTAAAGTGGAGGGTCAATGAAGAAAGAGAAGGCCCTCAGTGAGATGGATAGACACAGTGCCTGCAACGATGGGCTCAGGTAGAACAAGGATACGGAAGCTGGCACAGGACTGGGCAGTGTTTCATTCTGCTGTACATAGGGGCACTATGAATTGGAGACAACTCAACAGCACCTAACAACAACAACAATAGATGTTCACATTTTTGGATAGAATCTGAACATTTTAGGGAATACTGGGTGAAAAATTTAGAAACTATATCAGAAGTTTAAAAGAATGATTTTTCAAGGTGTTTATGTTCCCTTTCATTCAAAGAGCCAAGTGATTCAGGTCTAGTATTTAGATCTAGGTCCATGACTATCCTTTGCGGTCACACAATTCAGAATCCGGTCCAAAAGTTTTAAATTTTTAATTTAACTTTTTAGTCTCACAATCAATTATGTCCTTACTCAGATTTTCAACCATTTTAGTCTCAGAGAAAATGTGATCAGTTAGGTTTTAGCACAGGTAACTGCATGTTAATATATTAGGTTCACTGCTATCTCTCGTATGTAACATGGTGATTAGAATCATTTAGTACCTGTTGGTCAAATAGTGCTCTTCAGGCTCCATAATTCTGGGATTGCATGACCCCTTTTATTACCACATACCTCATTTCAATATATTCAATAAATATAGTAACATTCATATCATCATTCCTATCTTGAAGATGAGAGTGACTAATAACACTTTGCTGAAGGCAGTATCTGAGTCTTCTGGGAGATATAATTATCAAATATAATTATCAAATAGGAATGTATAAATACTAATAAAGCCCCTAGCCTATCTTTGGATGCTTTCCTTTCCATTATACCAGTAAATTTCTGGCATCCCCACTTCATTTAGTGTAGTATACCAATGGACCCAGGTTTCAGCCAAACAGCTGAGCAATCTGTTAGAATCTCTCCCAGACTTTGTGGTAAGTGCACTCATCCTAATGAATTTGGCTTAATTTAAAGTTGTATTTCTTTCTGCTTATTCTAGCACCATTAAAATCTATTCTTATGCATAGTTTCCAGGTTACTGCCTGCCTCAATTAGCAAAAGCTTACAAATTCTTTGCTATGTAAGCATTTACCTTTTGGGTAAGTTTTTCAACATGGGCCCTCAGTGAGTATTCAAATATGAATGAATGTGTGAAGGAAATGAGAAGTGGAAAAAAATAACCATCCAGAAAAATGCTTTCACCTCGCTAAAACAAAGCAATACAAATGAAATAAACCAAAGCATTGCATCAGTTGAGGCTGCTAAAAGATCTCAAATCAAAGTGGGAGCAAATTCATTACCTAGAGAATTAGGGCTGGTTTTTAAGTGATATTTAATGCTGGTTTTTAAGTGATATTCAATGCTTTTTGGAAGTGTAAGAAGTTCAAAATCACTTGACTCCTACCAGTTTTTTTTTTTTCATTTCAATTGTCACATTGTTTCCAAATCAGCACTTTAACTTTCCCACAGGCAACTCAAAAGGGTGAGATTTCCACTTACATTGTAATTTAGCAACATACCTAAGAGTCTTTGTCTGATTTTTGGTATCTTAACTTTCCAGTCATAGACTGGAAACATTATGAACATGTGTGTACATGTGCATTTGCATGTGCATGTGTGTCTATAGTAATAGAAGATTTCTGCTATTATGCCATACTTGATCTGAAAATTTAAAACTCTAAACGTTTTCTTTCTTAAAATATCCAGTGCTGTCAGCCTATCTTTTCATTCTTGTACTCATTATTCCTACCATAGTGGACTTTTTCACTATCCACCAAGTTTGACTAAGTGCTTTATTTCAGGTAACTTGGAGAGATAATTTAAGTAAATATTTTGCTCCTATATGGCATATACTAATTACTATTCCATTTTTTATGGGGAAAAGAATGTTCCCTGCTTCATAGCCAACATCATCAGATTCTAACACTTAAAGGCATGCACCCACTTACTAAATATACTATCAATCAAGATACTGTGTAAGAGAGTCCACACTAGGTACTTTAATCTAAATGAAATAGAGTATTATGCATACATTTTAATAACTGAAAGAAATTAGAAGACCTAGAGAAGTAGTGTACCTTAAACTTAACTTTGGGGGATGTACACCAGAAATGACTCTCCAGGGAAGCTACTCTGAAAACTAGAATTTAAATTAAAATAAACTTCACTCCAATACCTGCAATTCAGGATTCAGAAATTCAAGATAGAGAAAACAAATGAAAACATTGCTATTTCTCTATATGTTGACACCTAGAAATCTGCAGAATAAACACTAGAATGTAGCTGCAGAAAATATCTATATTAAAATTTCCTTTCTTAGAGGAAAAATAAAAAACAAAATATAAGTGAAAGAGGGAAGCATATGACTTGTTCATCTCCTTTTTTTCCCACATTCCAAGCCCTACAAATCTTTTTAACAGATGAAACATAATTTACCCTAGAAACATAGATTCTGGGGCATGTCTTTGGTAATTTTTTTTCTTTATAATACAGAAATATAACTTGAAAAATAATGGCATGATGGTTGATTTAGCCATTCCACAATAATCATCATACTGTAAAGAAAAAAAAAAAATCAAAGCAATAAGCAAAAGGTATTTCATTGTTATCAATGGTAAGTAAAACACACACATACACACATAGGTCTATGCATGTCTATATATCTCCATTTTTTTTCCAACTTACAACAATATAATATGGGGTTTTAAATGTAAGTTAATAAAGACATTTTGGGTAAAAGAGTAGATAGAAATAATTTGGGCATAAATACAAGAAAGTTGTCATAACATCCCCTTGAAGTATGTCAATGATTTCATCCTTATTTCACTAATGAGAACATAGATGGGTGAATACTGTGACTTAACCCTCCATTGTATATGTAATTGACTGACAATTTTGTTCTTAGGGAGTATTCACTGTCCACCTTATTATTGGAAAGATGAGTGTAATTGTAGTTTTTAAACTGAAAGTAAGCTACAATGCATAAATATTTATATGATATTTAATATACACAAATTGGGTTCTTAGGTACTATCTTATAGTTCATAATTCTAAACTTCTGGTCATTAGCATTACTTCCTGAAACTCGTGTTCACTGGCTTGATACAATCGGAGGAATTGGTTTATCTCACTTTTCCTGAGAAATGTATTTCTGCTTAAGAAATTTCAAGATTGCAAATAACCGGGATTCATGATGTGTAAAATTTTGGGCAGTGAAAATTCAGAGCTCTGGTTTCATTATCGGTATGAGAAAGGTACTTTGGAAGAAACCCATTCAAGTAATTTTGTTATGAGGAAGGTAGCTAGAATGTTGAGCAGACTTTCCTTAAAATATTTGCTGAATTGGGCTGAAAGAATCCATGTCTTTTCATAGAGCACAATTAAAATCAAGTATTCCTACACTAGGAAAATTTTCTCAGGTGCCATATTTAATGTGCAACAATATATATTTCCCAGAAGTTAATTCAAGTACCATATCACCTCTAAGAGAAATGCAATACTATTGTCATTGTTCTTCTCCAAGACATAGATTTAGCAAAAGACACCCATGCTGTTGTTGTTGTTAGAGGTCATCAAGTTGACCCCAACTCATGGTGACACTTTGTACAACAGAATGAAACACTGTCCTGTCCTGTGCCAGCCTCACAATCCTTGCTATATCCAAGCCCATCGTTGCAGCTACTGTGTCAATCCATCTCATTTGGATTGACAAATGATTGAAAAGGGCCTTCCTGTTTTTCATTGACCCTACACTTTGCCAAACATGACATCTTTCTCAAGGGAATGGTCCCTCCTGACAACATGACCAAAGAGGTGAGACAAAGTCTAGCCATACACACAAAAATACATACCCACAGGCTCATACATGTAGAGGTGGATTTAACTTGGAGCTAAAAACATTAAGCTTCAGAGTCTGTCATGTGCTCATACTCTTTCCAGATCTCTGTATCTAATGTGTACTTGTTTCGTGTTACTTTTCTAGAATCAGAAGCAGCTTCCACCCACAAAGCAGGGTCCTCCTCTGTAAATCCATACATATGTACATTTTGTCTCCATTATAACTAGGAGGAGGAGTTCAGATGGTGCATGCATTTTGGAATTGGCTGCTAACCCAAACGCTAGTTGTTCAAACCAATCAAGTGGCTCCAAGGAAGAAAGTCTTGGCAATCTACTTCTATAAAGATAAAATTCAAAATAGTTGCCATCAAGTTGATTCTAATTCACAGACCCTATAAAACAGAGAACTATCCCACATAATTTCCTAAACTCTAATCTAGGCTGTAATCTTTACAGGAGGTCTGGTGTTGTAATGCCTAAAGCATTTAACTGCTAACTAGAAGGCTGGTGGTTCAAACCCACCAGCCATTCCTCCAAAGGAAGATTGGGCAATCTACTTTCATATTGATATAGCCTCTGAAACTCAAGGAGAGGTCACTGTGAGTCGGCTCTGACTCAATGGCAGTGAGTTTGGGTTTTTTGGTTTCGGTAATCTTTACAGAAGCAGAATGCCAAATATTTCTTCAGAGTGGCTGATTGTTTCAAACCAGCAACTTTTAGTTAGCAGTCCAGAAAACCTTATGGAATAATTCCAGTCTGTAACATATGGGGTCACCATGAGCCAGGGGCCTACTCACCAGCAGATAACAATGACTGCAGCCTTACTAGAAGGATGGTATCTCCCTATTTCCTTATCTATGGACTGCACTCATTGACTGCTTCATAGCAAGGTTCATATCATAGTCATCATTCATTCCTCAAAATCTATCACAGTCACTGACACACAGCAAAAACTTAATAAATATTTGTTAGTGAAAGGTAGAGATGAAAGATACAGGCTAATAAAATGAAAGAAATAATTTATCAGGAGTAGAGATGTATATTCTTTCTAAAGAGGAAGAAAGAGTTGCAAAAATGAAATAGTGTTAAAAAAATTAAAATGTACTATTTAGACAAGATGATCTCTCTATGAATGGAGACTATTTAGAATTAATTATCAGACTGATATATTAATTGTTTAATAAGTAGAAGATGCAATATACAAATCTGTTTTGTTCAGTTAATACTCTTTCATACTTACACATCAGATAGACTTTATTAAAATATTCATTAAAATCAATTTTTATGTGTCTTTGCAATATGATAGTCTATTCCTTCAGGCAAAAGTTAAAGATATTCACCTATTTATTCATTAATGCCTGATTCTGTGTGTGCTCTATTTGATTTTGGCATCACTAGAGAAAACATCCAAGAGACACAAATCTAAATTCAAGAGATTATTAATGGAAACCCAAACCTGGCTTACCATGTTACAGTCATAAACTTCTGTGCAAATTACAGCATCCCTTTCAATCCAACTAATAAGTTAGATGCGGAGACAGCCACATAGCTCAGTTTTGATAGAGTTCATATTTTCTGAAGTATAGTAAAGAGCAGACACAGAAATAGAATATCTGCTGCCAAGAATGAAAGAAAAAAAAAATTGGCTGACTGTCTGGAAATGTAACTGGGATGCAGTAAAAGCTTTATGTTGTAAGAGTATGTGCTTCCATTGCTTGGTCTCTCTTAATAAGAAAAGAAAGAAAGAAAGAAAAAACTATTCCAAAGCTTGATACCTGGGATCCTACAAAGTATGGTGTGTTTGGAGGTTTGGAGAGAATTAAATCTTAATTCATGAGCATCTGGAAACAAGAATGGGAAGGAAGAGTGTTTGTTCATCTATAGCACTATGAGATCATGCTAGGATTTTTTTCTTCCAACAACTCTTGATATGACAGCTCTTAATATACAGGGATGATCAGGAAATAGATGGTCATTTAGTTTAGTTTACATTATAAAACTAATGTAATAGTAGCACAGAATAGTTAGAATTTAATGTCTATTTAAATAAACTTTTTGAAGTTTATTTAAACCATGCTTTATATTTTAAACCGTATAAATTTTTCTCAGAAGAATAAATTCAGACAATGTTAGTACAGATAATGCTTATGGATACTAAAGCTATTAATAATACTTTAAGGGATATACAGAGTTAATGATAGTCTCATATAGTGCATATGTCAAATCACTTAACTAACCTGATTATTGTCTAGCTTAGTTATTAGAACAAGTAATAGTTGCTCTAACTTAAGGATTAGAATAATACAACTGACATGTTTTTAAAAGAACAACTGGTTGCAACTTTTATGTGTATGATTTCCCTAATATGGAAAAACACATTAACAGTTTTAGAAGAATGCATGGATTTCATAGTGTCCTACAAAAAATATATGCATCCTTGTCCTAACCTGCAGAATCTATGAATATGATCTTATGTGTGTGGGGGGGGAAGTGTTCTTGCAGATGTAATTAAGTTAAGGATCTCCCAGTGAGATAGTTCTGGTTTTAGTGTAGGCCCTGACCCAATGACACATGCCCTTTTTAAGAGAAGGGTAGAGGGAAATTTGAGAGACAGATCTGGAAGTCATATGATACCGTAGGCAAATATTAAAGATGTAGATACAAACCAAGGAACATCTGGAGGCATGTAAAGCTGGAGGAGGCAAGCAAGGATTCTGAACTAGAGACTTCAGTGGGAGCACAGACCCGCCAACACCTTGATTTCAGATTTCTGTCATCCAAAACTGTGTAAAACAGAAGTTTCTGTTGTTTTTGAGTCATTCAGTCTTTGTTAATTTGATACAGAAGCCCTGAGACAACAATACAAAGAATATTACTTAAAATGGAAATTTGTAAGAAAGCCAGAATAGAGTGTTCTTTTTTCCCCGAAGATAGTTATTGTTGTACAAATAATATCTTCTTATTATATAGACTAATATCTGTAGAGTTCAAATTTTCAAACTGAAAATTCATTTATTTTTCTATTACAAATAACTTAATATTCTGAAATATCACATTTTAAAAATTGAAAAAAATGTTCACAGTGCACATATATTTTACATGCAAAAACTCGATATTTTAAGCTTAACTGTAAAGGAGCATAAGATAATTTCAACCCATGTGTAAAATTACCTGCTTTTATGTTCATAAGATAGAGACTTTGACTTAGTGTGTCAACTTTAAGCGATCCCCCATAAAATTTTTGCTCTAGCTGAGGTAGGACTTTCTGAATAAAATTTGCCACACTATGCAAGCAATAGAACATCTCTTATGAATTGTCTTCAAGTGGTCAAATTTTATAAAGGCAGTAACAGACTGAGCAATGGTAATCATTTCCTAACTAATAAAGCAGAGTGAGTGAACATTTTAACTCAACAACAATTTGTAGCATGGGAAAAACTCTGTGAAATGACATGTAGTGAACATTTCTAACTCAGGATAATTGAGTGTTCAGCTTTAAGCAAGGAATAACATTTCTAGAGCCAAATCCAGGCAGCAATTTAAATATTGTTAAAATTGAATCTTTCTTACATTGACTGTAGTGTTTAATGGTTTCCCAGGGCTCTACTGTACAGTACTACTTCAGCAACAAACACATATGTTATACTTTATACTGGTTTGGGTACTTTGTTTATGGTTTATGGTTTAAAAATGACCGTTCCAATTTAATAGATTCTTCCATCGCTACACTAGAGAGCAGAGATCTACTGGTGCCCCCCAAGTTGATTTTATTAGTCTGTAAATTGGTATGATTTGTCTCTTATTGTCATAGAGCTATGCACATAGCATTACTCTGATTTTACAGAAATAATGTAGACCTGTATGATGTAGATAGACTGTGTAGGATTGGAATATGATGAACCCAATTTACTTGCATCTACTCTACTCAATGCATTTGATGCTTCCAGAGAAGTGCTAGGCTTTAGAAAGCCAATTTTAAATTGCTTTTGTGCATAACCACCCAAGCAGGGATAGTTTCTAATTTGTTTACAGTAAAAAGTCTCTATCTTCCTTTAGAGTGGCTTTATGCATCCTAGAATACTTAGTGCAAGGATATTATCTCATTTAATCTTCACAATCCCCTGAAAAGAGATAGTTTAGAGAGATTATCATTATGAACTACATATTATAAATTTTTATATGAACTCTCTGAGATGTTTATGAGCTGCCTAAACTTATATAAAGAGACCAAAGTGAGAAATTCTCATCCCTGATGCTCTATTCTAATCCCATTTCCTTCTTTAGATCATTCTGGATCTATAGATTTCCTGGAATTATAAAGCAGAAATTTATACAATGCATGGTATTACCTAGAGGGTTACCTGGACTGGCAATAATCTGAACTCAAAGTTTCAGGGTATTAAATTGTTAAGACATGATGTAGAAGATATGAGAATTCCTGGCATATCATAATATAGGTTCATAGAAATAAAAGAGAAAGCAGAGAAGAAATGCACACCAAACTTCAAGCATATGGTGAATCAGTGAGGATAGGTTAGTTGTTGTAATTAAAAAATAAACAAATAAATGAAAGGTGGAATAAAGTCACAAATATTATCTCACTAATGAAAATATCTTATGCAAATATATTATGTAGGGATGGAGACTGAGGATGTTCCTAGGACATGTTCCCTGTAATCAGGCAGGGCAGGAACCCGGGCTGTTGGAGGCTCCCTCTCAACACATGCTTCCATGCTTGTCGTGGCAGAGAAAGAGCATAGCTAAGAGGATCTAAACTTGGCCATTATATACATCAACACATAAGTGATTTGCATCATCCCTTCTCATAATTCCTTCACCAGAACTAGCCATATTTAACTTCAAATAGATGGGCAAAGTATAATATTCAGGTGTGCTTGGAAAAAGAGAGATGTCAGTTATTAGTGAGCAGAGGAAAGTGTGCATAAGGGGAGATTTAAAAAAAAAGAAACAAAAATAAATACAGGCTAAAGCTCATCTTTTAAAATGTAATGCAATTGTGGTTGTTGTTAGATAAAGAACAAATATTGCCCATCCAAAAATGTGTATACGAAACAAAAACAACAAACAACACTATGTGTGGTGTTGGTGCAATAAATTTAAAGCTTAAATCAGCCAAAAAAAAAAAAAAAAAGTTGTAAAAGTAAAGTTGAATTTTGGAGATAGGTGAACAAAGAGAGAATTTGGAGAATGCAAGCAAAGTTTGAACTAGAAAGATACAATATGTGCAGGAGGTGAAATTCACAGGGAGGTGAAAGATCTTAGAATTTATTGGGGCAATGCAGAAATGTCTTCTTAAATACCCCCCATGAATTCTCCTTCAATATTTTCAGTAATAAGGAGTTGACTATTTGACCTGGTAGCTGTTATTCTACTGGATGACTCTTTTATTAAAGTTTATTTATGTTGACCCAGGCCTATATCTCTGAAGATGAAGTTCTTACCTGTCAGCCCTTGTTCTGCCCTGTGAGCACCATAAAACATTACAAATGGGTTTGACAAAAAAAAATTCAGGATACTATTTGAAGTATTATTTAAGGATCTGCAGACTATAGAACTAAACCTTGATTTGCAGAGGAAAGACTTCCTATAAAGTTGCAACTAGGTTTTAGAATATAACTGAATAACAGCTAATAACATCTTGTTTTTATACCTCATCAGGTTGTCTGCACCCCTTGTGTTGCTACTTGCAGAGTGAAATTTTGATTTGGACATCTTACTTCCTTGTAATCAAAAATACAAGCCTGTTTTAGCTTGCTGTATATTTTTCAGAATGTTAAATTAAATAAGGTAACTATGCCCCACGACAGTTAAACAGGTTTTATTCACATGTGCAAAATATACATGGAATTAAATAGAGGTATAATGTATGACAGCAAAATAAATAAATAAATGACAATAAGATAAAATATATAGGATCTAATTTCAATGATATTTGATCATGATAAGATCTGAAATGGATCACCAATTGCTATATGATCCAAAACATGCAAACAGCTATTAATACAGTATCTGCTTAAATTTCGCATGCTTTTCTAAATCACTACTACATGCAAAAAATGAGTGTGGAGTTGAGTTTTTTGTATTCGATTCTTTTATTAGAGCCTATCAGTCTTGAAATAGCTGACATATAAGACACAACTTCAACTGTAGTTCAATTGAAAGTATGTTCCCATAATTCCAATGCTTCCCTAAATAACTCAGCCCCAATCATCAATACACTCAGCATTTTCTGTCTTGATTGAAATTGTCTGCTGCTATCTATCTTCTTTCCCCAACCACTATATTCCATAGATCTTTTATTGCTTCAAGATGTAAGAATCCAAGAAATGAAATAAATAGCAATTATCTTTCCATACAGAGGATTAATGTCTCATGTGACCCTGATTTGCTCTCAGCTCTAGTTTTTACTTTAAAACCCCAGCTGCCTAAAACTCTTGAATCCATCCATGCCTGATCTAAGTTTGATTGCTATCAGAGAGAACAGATATTTTCCACCAAAAAAACATGAGAGTAAGAAAAAGTCCGCAGGCACAGTAATGCTACAATAAATGGAAGACATGAATCAAAAAAAAAAAAAAAAGGTTATAAGTGTAAAGTGGTATTCTGGAGCCAGGAGAGTAAGGAAAATTTAGAGAACACATGCAAAGGTTGAGCTGGAAAGAAGGGGTAAGTGTCAAGGGAAGCTGGCCTTGTGCATTCCTGATAATGGAGTAAGTTTAGGAAAAGAAGATTACTGATTCTGCATGTGGATTGGATAGAGGGTGTTCGAGATCAAAGACTGGTTTTTCAGAGATTCTGATAAAACAGATAGCCCTTTTTTGGTTCTTCATCTACTTTCCATCTTTCATTTTTTTTTTTCCATTCCATCGTTTTATTATTTTTCTTTCTTTTCTTCTTTTTTCCTCTATCCATTCTTTTTTGTTTTTTTCATTTTATTTAAAATCTTTTTTTTATTTATTTACCTTCATTTGTTGTTTTGAAATATTTATTTCTTGTCCTGATACTACGTTATTTCCTCACATCTATTTTCCACCAATTCAGCACCATGTCCCAATGATTATGTTGTTTTACTCTCTTCTGTCCATTACACTGTATAGTCCTTGCTTCTCTATATTAACTCATTCTCTATATAGACCTTTTTATAACAGTTTGATTTGAGTTTCACCTTCAGCCTGACATGAAAGAAGAAATGGTAAATAAGCTTTATGGTACCTTTATCTATATGCAAGTTCATAATGGGATTTCAAATAAATTCAATATAAGTGAATTCATTAGGAGCTCTGGTAGCATAGTACCTAAGGTACTTGACTGCTAACCAGAAGGCTGGTGGTTCAAACCCACTGGCCTCTCCTCGGAAGGAAGGTTGGACAATCAACTTCTGTAGTGACACTGCCTTGGAAACCCAAAGAAGGGTCGCTATGAGTCAGGTCTGACTCGATGGAACATAACAACAACAAGTGAATTCATTCTGATTAGTTGCCCATTTTTGATGAAACAAGTTACCATACAGTTAGTATCTTAAAAACAACACAAATTTATTATGTTATAGTTCTTTAGGTCAAAAATCTGGCATAATTCTTACCAGGTTGAAATCTAGGTGTCAGCAATCTGAGTTCCATTCCCTCATTCAATCAGATTGTTAGCAGAATTTAGTTCCTTGCAATTATAAGACAAAGTTCTCCATCATCTTGCTGATAGTCCCAGCTTCGGAAAGTTATCCACATTTTTTGCTCGTAGACTCTTTCCTCTGTCTTGAAAGTCAGTAATGATCACTTCAATTCCTCTCATATTTTCAATCATTCTTGTCTCTTCTTTCTTTAGTTGCATTTAATTAATTCAAACTTCTACTTTCTTCTCCTACTTTTTAGGACTCAGGTCCTTAGACTGTGTCCACCCACACAATGCAGGATAACTTGATAGATTTGCTACAAATATTTCAGCTTTCTCTGCTCTACGGATTTTCCTCACTATCACTTTTATCATTCTCAATGACTTCTGAGCATTGTTAAGCCTGGGAGAGTTGTTATTGTGTCTGTCAGAGTCCTGGCGGAAAAACGGTTGAGAAAAGCTAACAAGTGATGCTCCCATGGTTTAGCAGCTATGGAGACCCATTACCATAAAAGGCCTTATGTGAAAAAAAAAAGGAAATGATATGACTGAAGCTTTGGGTGACCTGGAGGCATGGAAGAGGGTCTATCCAACCTAAGCTATAGTTGTAGAGAAATATAGTCATGCTCAGAATCATGACATCAATGCCTTCCGTGACTGACAAAAAGAAACATCCTAACATCTCTCTTCTCCTGCACTCTGGTCCTGCCAGGTTATCCCACTGGCCAGATCTGATAGGGGATAGAAATAAGGAAGCCTGGAATGGAAGCTTATCATGATTAGAGACTCCTCTACCTGAAGCATAGAGAATGTACAGAAAAAAAAGATGGAGACTGGATGAGGCTGAAGGAGCCTGATGGCGGTTTAAGCACTGCTCAGCTATTAACAAAAAGGTTGGCATTTCAAACTCACTAACCATTCCTGGAGAAAAAAGACCTGACTGTCTTCTCTCATGAAGATTACAGCCTAGGAAAATTATAGGGCAGTTCAACTGTACCTTTCATTGTTGCTATGAGCTTGCCTCAACTTAACAGCGCACAATAACAATGGATATGGCAGAAGGTGTCAAAGTGAGAAAAAAAAAAACAAGACTTGTCAGAGCAGTAGTTTTGGGCAGGGTTGGAAAATTTTTCTATAAAGGGTTAGATAGTAAATTTTTAGGCTTTGTGGGCCATACCATTTCTGTTTCAACTACTAAAGGATGCCACTGTACATAGAAAGGAACTATAGGTAATATTAAAGTCATAGATATGGCTGAGTTCTAATACACTTTACTTACAATAAGTTAGCTGGCTGGATTTGGTCAGCTGGTCATAGTATGTTGATCCTTGGTTTAGAACATAGGCTCTGGTTTCAGATGGAAAATTTTAAATCAATGATCCCTAAATATACTACTCAAATCACAGTTCACCCAAATATGTATCCTTGCCTTCTGTCAGCTACAGATGACATTTTCCATTCTCCTTCTGGCTAAGAGCAGCTCTTTGGCTAAATCCTGGTTAATGATTTGAAAGGAAGTGATGTGTTCAACATCCAGGTTGTGCTCTTAAAAGGAAGAGGCATCCCCTCCACTTCCCTTTCCTCCTTTCTGCTGATTTGAATTTCTACCCAGTGCAGTAGATAAGGTGGCAGACTATTCTTGATATGCTTAAAAAAAAGGGGGGGGGGATTATAAGTAGCCTATGCCTTCAGCACAATGGAGCTATCATCGTATCTATTTCTTGACAGGGTATTCTCATTTTTAAAAAGTTAAATAAGCATGTTTCTTTTGTAAGCTCCTATTTTTTTGCCCAAGTTTTAATTTAGCAATGGAACTTACATCATTTGGTGGATCTCTAAGACTGAGTTTATTCTCCTATAAATGAGAGGATTATAGTTTTATAGGGCTGTTATGGAGCCTGAGTAGCTTCATTAAATCTGAAGAATAGAATAAGCAATTAGCAAAGTATTCAAGGAAGTAATATTAACAAGAGTTCATTATGTTAGACATTGTGAGACTACAAATTAAATATTGGAAATAGATTAATTTAATTTAAAATATGACTCCTTTATTTGCCTCTTCTTGTACCCTCAAGGATAGCTCCTCATAAGATACCTAGAAATCAGATAGAGTACATAATTACAAATAAAATTTCATATTGTACCAAATATTCTTAGTTTTCTTAATGGTAGGCTCCTAGAAATCATGTTATAAAGGATATTGTCAGAAATGAAATCATAATCCAGTAGAGGAAATGTTGAGTGTTTAATCACTGCCAAAAACTGAGAATAAAATAAATCATAAACATGATCAGCACATTCATTTCTTAAAATATAGCTGTTGTTGTGGTTCTTGTTAGGTGCCGTCAAGTCACCTCCATCTCATTTCAACCCTGTGTACAGCAGAACAAAACACTGCCTGGTCCTGCTTCAGCTCTGGGATCTTTGTTATTCTCAAGCCTATCACCACTGCCACTGTGTCAGCTCATCTTGTAGAGGGCCTTCTTCTCTTTTGTCCACCTTCCACCTTACCAAGCATGACATACCTCTCCTCGGAATGGTCCCATCCGAGAACATGACCAAAGTAGGTGAGATGAAGTCTGACCATTTTTGCTTCCAAGGAGCATTCTGGCTGCACTTCCTCCAGGACAAACTTGCTAGCTCTTTTAGCAGTCTGTGGTACTTCCAGTATTCTTTGCCAGCACCACAACTCAAAAGCTTCGATTTTTCTTTGGTCTTCCTTATTCATTGTCCAGCTCTCACATGCATATGAGGCAAATGAAAATATCATGGCTTGTGTCAGGCACCCCTAGTCCTCAAGGAAATATTTTTGCTCCTCAGCACTTGGAAGATATTCTTTGCAGCCTCCTTGCCCAGTGCTATACATTGTCTAATGGCCTGACTGCTCCTTCCATTGGCATCTATTGAAGAACCAAGCAATGTGAAGTCTTTGACACCTTCAATCTTTTCTCCATTTATCATGTTGGTGCTTATAGGTGCAGTTGTGAGGATTTTTGTTTTCTTTATATTGACATGTAATCCATTAGACTATATTCTTCAATCTTCATCAGTAAGTGCTTCAAGTCATCCTCACATTCAGCAAGCAAAGTTGTGTCATCAGTGTATTGCAGGTTGTCAGTGATTCTTCCTCCAGTCTTAATGCCACATTCTTATTCATATAGTACAGCTTCTCAGATTATTTGCTTGGCATACAGCTTGAATAAGTATGGGGAAAGGATACAACCCTGAGGCACTCCATTCCTGATTTTAAACCATGCAGCATCCCCTTGTTCTTTTTGAACCACAGTCAGTCTTTAAAGGAATAAAACAATACCATAATCAGAAATCTAGTCCCAGACTCCCATTGTCACAAGTGAGAATACAGATCTACAGAAGTTGACTAGTTTAAAGACTTTCCAGCTGGTTATTATCTATTTAGAGCAAGATAAAAACAAATAAAATGGAAGACTCCCAAGATCAGCAGTCAGCCTGGCAGGCCACTGGTTAAAGTCCAAGAATTGGAGATGATGAATGAACCAAATGCAGAATGTTGTCCATATATATACTGGAAATAGACCACACCCCAAAGGCAACTGATTAAATGCTCACAGTATATTTGCAGTGAATTGCTTGATGTGGCCCTTCTAGCCATTGTCCTCCATTCTGTGATGTTTTGTAAATCCCATTATCCATGCCTGTTTGGGGGTGCTGTGCTAGTTAAGGTCAGGTATCAACTTGGCTGGGCAGCTGGTAGTAGTCATTCCCTATAATGACTGGCAATCAACTCTGTGATGGGATTTAGGTTAATTCTGTTGGGGCAACACAGGTGGAATGTATCTTGAGTCCTGCCTTGCTGGAGGGTATAATTAAACTCACCCTCTGGAGAGGCTCAGCCATCTCCCTCTTTGTTGCTTCACCTTTTATTCACCAGCCACCAGTGCAGTCATCTGTGTAGTCCCTGCATAGCAGGGCTGATTTTTATATTAATTCTTGGGTACTGCAGTGTAGTAAATTACTTAGTGTGGCTTTTCTACCCATAAGTCTTTGTAAACTCCAAGGTGGGATTTGCTATGGGCAACCGAGGAGCTCCTGATTGCTGAAGTTGTCCACCTGGAGTATTTCTGTTGGGAGTGGCACAAAACAATGTTCTGGGAGGTGTCCACTCTCTCTCAGGTGCTTAAAGTTCTGATGCTATGATTGGTTAGTTTGACCACCCTGCCGGGCTCAAAAGGAGGCCTCCTAGAGGCAGAACTATCTCTGACTGC
>NW_006922384.1:132177-133563 GCF_000298275.1 Orycteropus afer afer | reverse complement strand
GAGGGAGGCAGCATGTCTGGCCTTGTAGGAATAGGCCTTGGGTTACTGCTGGTAATCCTGCCTTCCTCTTGTGGGATTAGAGGAGGTCAGAACATGTGGCCTCCTTGCCATTTTTGCAATATTCCACCATGAAAGTAATTACATCACATCCAATCTCATCATGGCGAATAACTACACCACAGCTGTCAAGCCACATAAAATCATAATCCAGCCAAGTTGACACACAACATTTACTACAACAGTCATCTTATATGACTACTATAAAATAGGCATAAATTAAATCTCAAATAAATCTAAATCATGTGGATAAATAATGTAATTTTATTTAATTATAATTTTGTGCATTAATTATTATGAGCTGTAATCAATAATAATTTTGGTAGTCTTAGGCTTAAGAGCAAATTTCATTGTGCTGCTTCTTAGATAATAGAATAAAGTGATTTGAACTCATTTTAACTTTATTAAGAGATTTGCACGTAGCAAGTTAATATTTTTAAAAAAGTATTTAAAATATGTTTAAATACTTTTATTTTATACTAAAGTCATTATAGTATCTAAACTCTTGAAGATATAACTAACAAGGTGTGCATACTTTGAAAAGTATGGTTTTCTTCTTTTTAAGATTTTTTTTTTCTTTTGTTAACCCTCTTTCCTTCCCCAAAAAGCAGGTAGCTCAGTGCTGAAGGAAATGAAAAGGAAAATATGAAAGGTATATTTTGAAAGGAATTAAAACAATCCTCTGTTTTTGCCTTTGAGAAAGTGGGCATATTTCCATGTAATTATATATATATATATATATAAACAAACAAACTATCTGGCTCATAGCAACCCTTCTTTGAATTTCCGAGGCGGTATCACTATGGTAGCATATTACCAATCTTCCTTCTGAGAAGTGGCTGGTGGGTTTGAACCTCAAGCTTTCTGGTTAATAGTAAAATGCCTTAGGCACTACACCACCAGAGCTCCCATATAGATACACACACACATATATAGGCATATCTCAGAGATGTTGGAAGCTCAGTTCCAGACCACGGTAATATTCCAATTATGTAAATCTCACAAATTTTTTGGTTTCCCTGGACATATAACAGTTATGATTATACTATATTGTAGTCTATCAAGTGTGAAACAATATTATGAAAAAATCTGGAATATTGTAAGAATGATCAAAATGTGACAGAGACACAAAGTGAGTATGCTGTTCAAAAATGAAGCCAATCAAATTTGTTGACACAGGGTTGCCACAAACGTTCAATTTGTGAAAAATGCAAAATCTGAAAAGCACAATAAAGCAAAGAACAATAAAATAAGGTATATCTTATATACATGACAAACTCTGCTGAGTAATGTGCTTATCTGTGGAAGGAGAAGCAGCTAATATATATA
>NW_006922384.1:126366-132077 GCF_000298275.1 Orycteropus afer afer | reverse complement strand
TACTTAGTGAACCCAACCTCTAGTATACCCAGCCTCTAATAATAGGTGGTAAGTGCATGGAATGATTCAGTAAGATCTATTGTATTTAAAGAAGAGTGAGAAGACTCAGCTGTGGAAGTCCCAATGGAGAAAATAACATCTTATTTAATTATTGCAGGCTATACCCACTTTTCTATCATCTGTCTTTAAGTTTTTCATACTGTGATAGCTTAGGTGTTACTGTGATGTTGGACTATATGTCACCAGTATTTCAAATACCCACAGGTTCACCATTGAACAGGGTTCAACAGAGATTCCAGACTATAACAAGCTAGAGACAAAGACCTGGTGATCTACTTCTGAAAATTAGTCAGTTAAAAACTATGGAACACAACAGAACATAGTCTGATTTGTATTCTATGTACAAGTCATCACACAAAAGATCAATCACTGGAGGAGGATTATATGTTTGGTAGAAGACCAGTGAGGGAAAGGAAACTTTGATGAAATGGATTTGCACAACAGTGACAAGGATAGATTCAAACATGCCAGTGAACATGAGGATGACAAAAGACTAGACAATGTTTCATTATATACAGGGTCATTATGAGTTGGAGTTCACTTGACAAAACTATCTTTCTATCTATTTATCTATCTATCTATCTATCTAACTAGACTTTTAAAAGAAAACAAACAAACCAAAAAAAAAAAAGAAAAAGAAAAAAGTCACTGCTATGGAGTAGATTCTGATTCATAGTGACCCCCTTCGGATTTCTGAGGCAGTAAAT
Organism: Orycteropus afer afer; assembly: GCF_000298275.1. Taxonomy (NCBI): domain Eukaryota; kingdom Metazoa; phylum Chordata; class Mammalia; order Tubulidentata; family Orycteropodidae; genus Orycteropus; species Orycteropus afer. Next base: position 131,310 of record NW_006922384.1, on the reverse strand, counting down.
CTTTACAGAAGTAGATTGCTCAGTCTTCCTTCTATGGAGTGGCTGGGGACTTTGAACCACCAACCTTCCAGTTAGCAGTTAAATGCCTTAGACACTACACCACCAAAGCTCCTTTTATCTCCAGAGGTTTTGGTGCCTACAAAAAAAAAAAAAAAAGAGGAAGAGGAAAAAGGAAATAAAAAAAGAGAGAGAGAGAGAAATAACTAAATCTCTTTAAGCAATATATTTACAGGCATTATACTTGAAAATGTTTGACTTATCATAATGAATGACAGTGTACTATTCTTTCAATCAGCCAATCTATGTATGTTTACTGATGGTCTTCCCTGGAATGTCTGAGTCAGGGTGGGTTGCAGCTTGTTTGCCATTGTTGTTGTTTTTGTTAGGTGCTGTTGAGTCATCTCTGACTTATAGTGACCTTATGCACAACAGAAAAAAAAGCAATGCCCGGTCCTGTGCCAGTCTCACAATCTGTGCTATAAATGAGCTAACCATTGCAGCCACTGTGTCTATTCATCTCATTGAGGGCCTTCCCCTTCTTCACTGACCCTCCACTTTACCAACCATGAGATCCTTCTCCAGACAATGGTTCCTTCTGACAATATGACCAAAGTGGGTGAGTTGAAGTCTGGCCAGTCTCTCTTCCAAGGAACATTCTGGCTGCACTTCCACCAGGACAGATTTGTTAGTCTGTTTAGCAGACCATGGTACTCCTGGCATTCTTTTCCAACACCACTACTCAAAAGCATCAACTCTTCTTTGGTCTTCTTTATTCATTGTCCAGCTTTCACATGCATAAAAGGCAATTGAAAATAACACAGCTTGGGTTAGGCACACCTTAGTCTTCAAGGAGACATCCTTGCTCCTCATCACTTTAAAGAGGTCTTTGCAGCAGATTTGCCCAATGCAATACATCATCTGATGTCTTGACTGCTACTTCCAATGTTGTTCATTGAAGAATCAACTAATATGAAATCCTTGACAACTTCAATTTTTTCTCCATCCACCATGAAACTGCTTATTGGGCCAGTTGTGAGGATTATTGTTTTCTTTGTATTGAGGAGTAATCCCTACTGCAGATTGTAGTCTTTAATCTTCATCAGTAAGTGCTTCAAGTCATCCTCATTTCAGCAAGCAAATTGTGTCCTCTGCATATTGCTGGTTGTTAATGAGTCTTCTTCTAATCCTGAAGCCATGTTCTTCTTTATATAATCCAGCTACTCAGATTTTTTGGTCATCATACAAGTTGAATAAGTATGGTGAAATGATACAATCTTCACACACTCCCTTCTTTATTTTGAACCATGCACTATCCCATTGTTCTGTTCAAATGACAGCCTCCTGATCTATGTACACGCTCCTCATGAGTACAATCAAGTGTTCTGGAATTCCCATTCTTCTCAATGTTATCCATAATCTGTTATGATCCACAAAATCAAACTCTTTTGTATAGTCAATAAAACATAAATAAACATCTTTCTGGTATTCTTTGCTTTCAGCTAAGATCCACCGGACATCAGCAATGATATTTTTCATTCCATGTGCTCTTGTGAATCCAGTTTGCATTTCTGGAAGCTCTCTGTTAATATACTGTTATAATTATTTTTGTATTATCTTCAGTAAGATTTTACTTGCATGTGATATCAATGATACTATTCAATAATTTCCACATTCTATGTGATCACCTTTCTTCAGAAAGGGTACAATCATAAATCTCTTCCAGTCAGTTGACCAGGTAGTTTTCTTTCAAATCTCTTGCCATAACTGAGTAACTACCTCCAGTGGGGCATCAATTTGTTGAAACATCTCAATGGGTATTCTGTCAATTCTTGGAGCCTTGTTCTTCACCAATTCCTTCATTACAGCCTCCACTTCTTCCTTCAATACCATTGGTTCTTGATCATATGCCACCTCCTGAAATGGATGAACATCTACCAATTCTTTTTGGTACAGTGACTCTGTATATTCCTTACATCTTCTATTGATGCTTCCTGAATCATTCAATATTTTTCCCATAGATTCTTTCAATATTGCAACTTGAGGCCTAAAATTTTTCCTCAGTTCTTTCAGCTTGAGAAATGCTGAGCATGTTCCTCCCTTTTGGTTCTCCAACTCCAGGTATTTGCACATTTCATTATAGTAAATGGCTTTGTCTGCTCAGAGCTGCTCGTTGAAATCTTCTTCTTCTGTTCAGCTCTTTTATCTTGTCATTTCTTCCATTTGTTTTAGCTACTCTTTGCTCAAGGGCAAGTTTCAGAGTCTCTTCTGACATCCATTTTGGTCTTTTCTTCCTTTCTTGTCTTGTTAATGACCTCTTGATTTCTGTATGGATGATGTCCTTGATGTCATCCCACAATTCTTCTGGTTTTCAGTCATTGGTATTCAATTCATTAAATCTAGTCTTTAAATGGTCTATTCTTTAAATTCAGGATGGATAGTATCAAAGTCATATCTTTACTCTTGTGGTCTTGTTTTTATTGTCTTCAACTCCAACTTGAATGTGCATATGAGTAGTTAGTTGATGGTCTGTTCCACAATCAACTCCTGGCCTTATTTTGGCTGAAGGTATTGAACTTCTCCATTGCCCCTCGCCACAGATGTAGTCAATCTGAATCCCGTATATTCTATCTGGTATAGTTCATTTGTATACCCACTATTTGTGTTGTTTTAAAAAAGTATTTGCAATGAATAAATTGTTGGTCTTGCAAAATTCTATCATGTGATCTCCAGCATTATTTGTATCTCCCAGGCCATATTTTCCAACTACTGGTGACTCTTGTTTCCAACTTTTGCATTCCATTTACCATAGATAATAAACACATGTTGATTGCATGTTTGATCAGTTTCAGACTGCTGAAGTTGGTAAAAATCGTCAATATCCTCATCTTTGGCTTTGGTGGTTGTTGTGTAAATTTGGATAATAGTAATATTAACTGATCTTCCTTATAGGCATATGGAGATCTTCTTGTTACTGACAGCATTGTACTTCAGGACAGATTTTGAAACACTCTTTGTGATGATGAATGCCACACTATTCCTCTTCAAGTTGTCATTTCTGGCATAGTATATCATATGTTTGTCTGATCCAAAATGACCAAAACAAGTCCATTTCAGCTCATTTATCCATTGTGGCTAAAATAATTTAAATAGAGAAATCAGGACAAAACAGATAAAGGCCATCAGGTTAATCTTCTCTTTATCTCTCCATTTATTTCATAATTCTATAAATTCATGCAACCTCTTTGATACAGATTTTCATTCATAATAAAAGATAAGCCGTGATATCTTTCTTCCCAGAGATAGTAGATTGTACATTTATCCTTCCATGGAGAAAATCTTTGAGACATTTATTCTGAATACAGTTCAATGACTTCAGGACCTATAGCAGCAAAACACATGGAGAATCAAATAAAACAACACAAGGACAAAAACATTTTTTTTTTTTCATTGCTGTGTCACTGAGGTAAATGTTTTGTTGAGCAGCAACTAAAATTAACTTGTAGTTAGTGAGTACCTAACATTAAACTAGCGTGATACTTGATGTTGAAGTGAGAGAAGGTCAGTTGGTTAAGATTTAATGTTAAAGTAGGGGACCAGCATTTGATTTCACTCCTTGTTTCAGTAAACCCATTAGAACTCTTCTGTCCAGGAAAAAAAAAAAATGCTATTGGTCAAAAGATTGTATCTAAATGTGTAGTTGGCTCAGTTTAACACAAGATACTTTTAATAAAGGTTTTTTGTTTGTTGTTACCTGATGTGGAGTCAGTTCCAAACAGAATAAAACCCTGCTTGCTCCTGAGATATACTCACAATCTCTGCTATTTGAGCCCATTATTGCAACCACTGTGTCAATCCATCTCACTGAGGATCCTCCTCTTTTTTCTTGACGCTCCACTATATCAAACATGGTATCCTTTTCCAGGGACAGTTCCTCTGATAATATGTCCAAACTGAGTGAAATGAAGTTTCACCACCCTCGCTTCTAGGAAGAATTCTGGCTGCACTTCTTCCAAAATAGATTTGTTCACTCTTTTTGGTATTCCGTGATATTTTCAATATTATTTACCAATATCATAATTCAAATGTGTCAGTTCTTTTTCAGTCTTCCTTATTCATTGTCTAGTTTTCACATGCAGATGAGGCAACTGAAAATACCATGGCTTGAGTCAGACACATCTTAGTCCTCAAAGTGATGTCATTGCTTTTTAACACTTTTGCAGCAGATATGCTCAATGCAATAAGTCTTTTGCAGTAGAATTTCCAAATGCGATACATCATTTGATTTATTGACTGTGCTTCTGTGGATGTTGATTGTGGATCCAAGTAAAATGAAATCCTTTTCAACTTCAATATTTTCCCTGTTTATCATGCTGTTGTTTATAAGTCCAGTTATGAGTATTTTTTTCTTTTCTTTATGTTGAGAAGACTAAAATTTTTGACCTTCGTCAATAAGTGCTGCTTCAAATCCTCTTCACTTATAGCAACCAAGTTTGTGTCTGTCTTCTTCCAATCCTCATATCATATTCTTCTTCATATTGTCCTATTTCTCAGATTATTTGCTCAGGATACAGATTGAATAAGTATAATGAAAGGATACAGCACTAACACCCCTCTTTCCTAATTTTAAACCTTGCAATATCCCTTTGTTCTGTATAAACTACTCCTCCTGTCTGTGCATAGCTTCCATATGAGCACAATTAAGTTTTCTGGAATTCCCATTCTTTGAAATGTTATTCATAATTTGTTTTAATTATGTCATATGCCTTTATGTAGTTAATAAAACACAGGCAAACATCTTTCTGGTATTTTCTGCTTTCAGGTAAGATCCATCTGGCATCTGAAATGATATCCAGCATTACAAGTCTTCTTCTGAATCTGGCTTGAATTTCTTGCAGTTTTCTGTTGATATACGGCTGCAAGAATTTTCGAATTATCTCCAGCAAA